>NW_012152463.1:187620-190122 GCF_000956105.1 Propithecus coquereli
AATCATGATGAAACTGAATGACAAAGCAGATATTGCCTGTGTAGTAGGTCATACTCTCCCAACCAAAGTAATTTTAGAAGTTCCTTCTCTTCTGACAGCTGAGTTGGATCATAGCTCTGTGTGGCCTTGACACCACAGTTCTCTATCAGTTTGCCAAAAGTTTGCAAGGCATAAAGGGGATTTTCTGGGAGCAGACCAGCACGTAAACAAAGTTCCTGAAAACTAAGGAGAATCCATGTCTTCCCATTTTTTCATTTGGATATAGAAGTCAGGATGTTCTAAGGACTTCCAACGACAGTGTTGCCTTCTTTTCTGATATGCCCTGTTATTTAAATAGGTTTAATTAAATAAGATAAACTACAGTCCATTGCATCAGATAAAGATGACATCAACCCTGAAATAACTGGAAATTTCATCACGGAGTAACCTTGGGATATTTTTGAGATTTGTTTCCTCCCCCTACCTTGTGCAGTCCAAATGCACTCTTAATTTCTCCAACAGAGGCAATGGTTTGTTTGCAATAACAATACCACCACCTTGCACATTATCTCATTTGATTCTCAGAACAATACTCTGAAGTACAAACAGCTATTTTTATTATCCCAGTTTTACAGACGCAGAAGCTCAGGCTCAATGATATTAGATGGTTTCTGGTCCATTTCCCAGTCTCCAGGCAGGCCTGTGGCTAATGGCTGTGATGCAGTGAGCATCTCAGACATGATGGCAGAGACTGTGTTTCCTCCTCTCAGTACCCCCCAAACCCACACAGCAGCATTCAGCAGAGCAAGCACACACAGCAGAGCAGCTACACAAGTGCCAAGACACCTCTCGGGGATTCTCATCCCAGCCTTTCTCTCCATCTTCTTCAACACCTGTATGAAACCCACGACGAAATGTACTAGTGGCTTTGTCATCCCAAAGTGGAGAGAGTTCTTTGAGCCAAAATGACTTAGGAGCAGAGAAGAAAAGAAGCTAGCTGGCTAGGATCTGAGAGAGGCAGGGTGGCTTTGAACGTGAAGAAGAGTAGGAAATGATCAGAACCATCTCCTAGAGTGAGTGGAGCTCAAAGACGACACACTTAACCAGGCTTCTGTGACTAGCTGGGGGTCCTGCGGTGGCCTTTCACTTTCTATTCCCTGTATAACCTTGTTTCAAGTTTTCTCTCCCACATGCAATGTTTAGAGGCAGCAAACTATTAATATTATAGTAGCCACAGCTGGCCTAGAGCCACAGTTGAGTTTAAATTATTTGCCAACGTTTAAAACTTTTGCTTATTAATATGACTTAATAATATGGATTTTTACGTTTCTCGGAACAATCAGAAGATTAGGCTATGGTGGGCCAGTGTTCCTGGATGGCAGCAACCAGCAGCAGCTGAGGAGTGACTGTCACTTTCAATGAACTGCACCCCCCCTCCCCGACTCTCCCTCCAGCCAGCTGCTTAACTTTATCACTCTGGCCTATGTAAATATTTTAGTTTGAGAACTCTGAAGGAAAGAATATGATCCTAAGGCACTGTGAACACTTAAAAGTGAGCAAATCTATGACGTCTGTTGAAAAATAGGCCCAAATCTCCCATCCTTCTTCATCGGTCCTTAACTATGCAATACCTAGGATGCTGTGGGTAGTGGCAGGGACTTTGCGGTCGCTTTGGGGATCAGAGTGTGCTGGAGTCCAGGCTCTGGCATTCATTAGCTTTGTGATGCCAGGAAAGAAAAGGCCAAAGCCTACATAGTCTAGATAGGTGGTTTCCCAAGTTGGGTATGCATACCCTTCAGGGGTGCAACAATCCAAGGAACAGCAGGAGGTTTGGGGACCACTGCCTGGAGTACACACCGAGGCACACAATGCAGGAGGAGGCTGCTCTTGCTAGCTGAATCCGAGAGAAGCTCAGGATGTGACAGCACCCGATGTGGCAGAGCGGGTGAGACATGGGGCTGAAAACGGGATTCACTGAAAGTTTGCCTATGGAACAACTGGGCCTTCCCGCCCCACCCCATCCCTAAATGCAAGGTCTCTATCATTCGGGAAAGATACTGTCAGACTCTACTGTTGGAAAAAAGCAAAAAACTTGAATATCACCAGAGGGGGGAAATCAGTACATTCCAATACTGAGGACTTTCTGGCACTTGAAGCCTTCTAGCTAACAAGCCCTGCCCAGGTACATAGAACTCCTAATCAGCTTTTTTGGGGCTTCACTTTTAAATAAGAGTAGACAATAAAGAACTTTAGGAATTGACTGCATAATAAAAGAGAAAGACTAAAATAAATAGCAAAATAAAATAATAATCCTGGAGGGCACAGTTATTTTGAGGAAGAGAACCCAAATCAAAGCAAACTAAACTAAAAAGCTCCAATTAATATATTCAGAAAGACTCATGAAGATATTTCATCCATAAAAGAAGAATAGGATGCATGACAAAGGACAAACACAAAGAGCTCTTATTAATTAAAAATATGACTGTCAAAAATATAAGAAGAATTAGTGGAAAGTTTGAAAGA
>NW_012152463.1:190172-191222 GCF_000956105.1 Propithecus coquereli
CCAGGTATGTCCAAAATAAAAAAAATAAAATAAAAATACTGGGAGAAAATATTCTAAAACATTAGCAGAGGTTGCCCCTAGATGGTCAGATAAAGGACATTTCCTCCCGTTTCTTTATTACTTCTCCAACTCTCCAGTTTTCTTCAGAGAACATTTATTACTTTGAAAACCAAAAACTAAAACCCCAAAACTTCGGTGTGGTGTAGTTCTTGCCTATGTGGGGCTGCCACATTCTCCAGGGTACAAGACTATCTTCTTTTCTAACAACTCCTGCTTCGATCTTGGTTATTAAGGTCAAGCTGGTGTTTTCGAAAAGAGGCATATGCTTGTCCACAGAAAGACAGTCTGACCAGTTCTGTGAATGAATGGATGAGAGGACGGAGGAAGAAGAGAACTCAGAACAAGAAACCCACTGGGGGAAAACCCTTTCATTCTTCCCCATTGCAATCTCCCCATAAAATATTAGGTTTTAAAACCACAAGTTTTCATTCTCAGAATAAAAGCAGACAACCAAGTTCCTTGAAAGTAAATGTAGGTCAAGGTTATTAAATTCAGTTTTTGAGGGGAACTCAATCTAATTGCTCATTAGCATACCATTCAAAGTAGCTTTTATTGCCATTGATTCATATTGCCTTTTAAAAATAATCGAAACAAAATAGCTTAGCTTTTTAAGGCCTGCTAATGTTGATAGCATCAGAAAGACACTGTAAGTAGGGTATGTTTGCGGGGTGGGGGGATGGTTTATGCTACTAAACAGAAAATTAGCTGGGGACGGTAGCTAACGCCTGTAATCCTAGCACCTGGGAAGCCAAGGCAGGAGGATTGCTTGAGGCCAGGAGTTTGAGATCAGCCTGAGCAAGAGCGAGACCGCTGTCTCTACAAAAATAGAAAAAATTAGCCAGGAATGGTGGTGTGCGCCTATAGTCCTAGCTACTTGGGAGGCTGAGGCAGGAGGATCGCTTAAGCCCAGGAGTTTGAGATTGCAGTGAGCCATGATGATGCCACTGCACTCTAGCTGGGATGACAGAGCGAGACCCTATCTCAAAAAAA
>NW_012152463.1:192498-200195 GCF_000956105.1 Propithecus coquereli
AATTTTTCATGGGATAATATTTCACTTGAGATTCAAAGTTAGTGGTTCCCTATATCAGATTGATTGTGAATGTTCATCTGTAAAAACTATTCCTAATGCATAGTCTAAAAACAGACAGTGAGCAGGCTCTAGCTTGTTGATCCCTGGACTATGCCACTATTGCCCAAATTAATGCAAACTCCTCCACAATACAGTCCAAAATATCATTACAACTTGCTGTTCCCCGGTGCCTTCTTTTCTCTATGCAACTGGATTACTGGCATTCCTTAAACTTCTCTGGTTTCTCCTGAAAGGTCTCATGGTCCAACAGAACAAGCAGAAGTCAAGATGATCTGGGTTAGAATCTTGGTTCTGTCACTTAACAGCTCTATAACTTTGGGCAAGTGATTTAACCTCTTTATGCATCAGTTTCCCCATCTGTATGTAACTTGGTTTTCAAGCCTCAACATCCTGTGGGCAAAGATGGAGTCACCTGTTTCCCCAGTGCTCAGCCCCAGCTTCTCATATAGGACCCTTGTTCCCTGTCAAAGCCTCTCTCAGTGACTTATGGGCATCCCACCCGTGCTCCTGTACAAGCCTACACCTCATGGGCACCTCCGCTGTCCAGCCAAGCACCACAGACTCTGCTGGTGCTGCTGTGGCTCTATCAGGTGCCGTCACCAATGCCCTGGGGCCAGACCCCACCCACAACACCTGAGCAGTGTGGTTGGTCTGGGGTGGTGGGAGTGAGGTTACCTGTATGTCTGCAGTTCACTGTTAGAGGAGCACCAGAGCAACACTACTTATAGCCAATATTTAAGAGAGTTTCTGGTAAAAAAATCCTTCTAAAGCGAGTCCTCACCCCACAGAATTAAGAGATTACTGAGGCCTCAGCCAAGAGAAGCCTCAAAGGCCCAGCCAGGAGACTAATGTCAGATGCCCAGCTTCTCTGATGACCAAGACTTTCTTATTAGGGAACTCTCTTTGTGCCTGGCTGGGCTGCTGCTGCTTCTCCTAGGATGTTCATTCCAGAAGGCTCTTCAGCCCCTCTGAAAACAGTCCCCTGTTGAACTCATCCAACCCATTCACTTGGATTCCAGGTGAGAGACCCCCATTACAAGTCCCAGGGTCAAGAATAAAAGCAGTGACTCAACTGCAACTTTCTTTTGCGTTAAATAACAGCCATAGAACAAGCATACAGAGCTTTGCTTCCATTGATACATATAGTCGAGTTCCTCCTGGATCTTTCATTCTATGTCCTGGGGACCTGGCTCTTCTTACTCAGTATAACATCTCTGATAGGGGCAGTGTCCCATGTGCAGCCTTCTCAGAAAATGCTGACTTCTGGGAGTTTTCCCAGGTGCAAGTGTGCATGGATTATGCAAGGTCTACAGCATCCATTTCCCCTTCAAGGCCGCCAGATGTGTTTGCCTGATGTGAACAGCCCTACCTCCACAGCTGCAAGCCTCACCTGTCCATAGGTCATGGAATCATACCAGCATTGCACAGCTGAGCTGCATTATTTAAAGTCATGCTTCTGTGTGGTCTCAGCTGGCTTAGACTGGGCAGTAGAAGTAGATGTTCATTCATAGTGTGCCTCAATCCAGGCCAGCAGAAGGACATCTGTGGTGTTACCATTCCCCAGTGGTAACACTGTGTAAATATACTTTTAATGGCTGCATAATCCTTCATCATAAAAATGATTTCTTTAACCATTCCCTTATTGTTGAGCATATATGTCATTTCTAATTGTTTGCTCTTATAAAAATTGCTTCCGTGAACATATTTGTACATGAATCTTTGTGCCATTCATTATGAAATGTACACAATCATGATGAAACTGAATGACAAAGCAGATATTGCCTGTGTAGTAGGTCATACTCTCCCAACCAAAGTAATTTTAGAAGTTCCTTCTCTTCTGACAGCTGAGTTGGATCATAGCTCTGTGTGGCCTTGACACCACAGTTCTCTATCAGTTTGCCAAAAGTTTGCAAGGCATAAAGGGGATTTTCTGGGAGCAGACCAGCACGTAAACAAAGTTCCTGAAAACTAAGGAGAATCCATGTCTTCCCATTTTTTCATTTGGATATAGAAGTCAGGATGTTCTAAGGACTTCCAACGACAGTGTTGCCTTCTTTTCTGATATGCCCTGTTATTTAAATAGGTTTAATTAAATAAGATAAACTACAGTCCATTGCATCAGATAAAGATGACATCAACCCTGAAATAACTGGAAATTTCATCACGGAGTAACCTTGGGATATTTTTGAGATTTGTTTCCTCCCCCTACCTTGTGCAGTCCAAATGCACTCTTAATTTCTCCAACAGAGGCAATGGTTTGTTTGCAATAACAATACCACCACCTTGCACATTATCTCATTTGATTCTCAGAACAATACTCTGAAGTACAAACAGCTATTTTTATTATCCCAGTTTTACAGACGCAGAAGCTCAGGCTCAATGATATTAGATGGTTTCTGGTCCATTTCCCAGTCTCCAGGCAGGCCTGTGGCTAATGGCTGTGATGCAGTGAGCATCTCAGACATGATGGCAGAGACTGTGTTTCCTCCTCTCAGTACCCCCCAAACCCACACAGCAGCATTCAGCAGAGCAAGCACACACAGCAGAGCAGCTACACAAGTGCCAAGACACCTCTCGGGGATTCTCATCCCAGCCTTTCTCTCCATCTTCTTCAACACCTGTATGAAACCCACGACGAAATGTACTAGTGGCTTTGTCATCCCAAAGTGGAGAGAGTTCTTTGAGCCAAAATGACTTAGGAGCAGAGAAGAAAAGAAGCTAGCTGGCTAGGATCTGAGAGAGGCAGGGTGGCTTTGAACGTGAAGAAGAGTAGGAAATGATCAGAACCATCTCCTAGAGTGAGTGGAGCTCAAAGACGACACACTTAACCAGGCTTCTGTGACTAGCTGGGGGTCCTGCGGTGGCCTTTCACTTTCTATTCCCTGTATAACCTTGTTTCAAGTTTTCTCTCCCACATGCAATGTTTAGAGGCAGCAAACTATTAATATTATAGTAGCCACAGCTGGCCTAGAGCCACAGTTGAGTTTAAATTATTTGCCAACGTTTAAAACTTTTGCTTATTAATATGACTTAATAATATGGATTTTTACGTTTCTCGGAACAATCAGAAGATTAGGCTATGGTGGGCCAGTGTTCCTGGATGGCAGCAACCAGCAGCAGCTGAGGAGTGACTGTCACTTTCAATGAACTGCACCCCCCCTCCCCGACTCTCCCTCCAGCCAGCTGCTTAACTTTATCACTCTGGCCTATGTAAATATTTTAGTTTGAGAACTCTGAAGGAAAGAATATGATCCTAAGGCACTGTGAACACTTAAAAGTGAGCAAATCTATGACGTCTGTTGAAAAATAGGCCCAAATCTCCCATCCTTCTTCATCGGTCCTTAACTATGCAATACCTAGGATGCTGTGGGTAGTGGCAGGGACTTTGCGGTCGCTTTGGGGATCAGAGTGTGCTGGAGTCCAGGCTCTGGCATTCATTAGCTTTGTGATGCCAGGAAAGAAAAGGCCAAAGCCTACATAGTCTAGATAGGTGGTTTCCCAAGTTGGGTATGCATACCCTTCAGGGGTGCAACAATCCAAGGAACAGCAGGAGGTTTGGGGACCACTGCCTGGAGTACACACCGAGGCACACACTGCAGGAGGAGGCTGCTCTTGCTAGCTGAATCCGAGAGAAGCTCAGGATGTGACAGCACCCGATGTGGCAGAGCGGGTGAGACATGGGGCTGAAAACGGGATTCACTGAAAGTTTGCCTATGGAACAACTGGGCCTTCCCGCCCCACCCCATCCCTAAATGCAAGGTCTCTATCATTCGGGAAAGATACTGTCAGACTCTACTGTTGGAAAAAAGCAAAAAACTTGAATATCACCAGAGGGGGGAAATCAGTACATTCCAATACTGAGGACTTTCTGGCACTTGAAGCCTTCTAGCTAACAAGCCCTGCCCAGGTACATAGAACTCCTAATCAGCTTTTTTGGGGCTTCACTTTTAAATAAGAGTAGACAATAAAGAACTTTAGGAATTGACTGCATAATAAAAGAGAAAGACTAAAATAAATAGCAAAATAAAATAATAATCCTGGAGGGCACAGTTATTTTGAGGAAGAGAACCCAAATCAAAGCAAACTAAACTAAAAAGCTCCAATTAATATATTCAGAAAGACTCATGACGATATTTCATCCATAAAAGAAGAATAGGATGCATGACAAAGGACAAACACAAAGAGCTCTTATTAATTAAAAATATGACTGTCAAAAATATAAGAAGAATTAGTGGAAAGTTTGAAAGATTAAATTGTGGTAGTCTCCTTGAAAGTGGAACGATAAGATTTTCAAAAAGGTAAGAAAAAAGACAAAAGACATAGAGAATAAATACACAAGGTCCAACACCCAATTAATAGTAGATTTGGAGGAACAAAGAAAATCAAGGGAGAGGACAGTATTAAATAAATATTATAAGAGAAAGTTCCAGCATCGATGATCATGTAACTTGACTAAAAAGGCTCAATCAGTGATAAACACAGAGCTGGGGAAAAAAGACCCACCTAGTCACATCATCTGAATTTTAGAACGCCATAGATAAAGGGAACAATTGGAAAACTTCCAATTTAAAAAAAAGGTCATCTATAAAGGAATGAAAATAAATCAGGCATCAGACTTCTCACTGGCAACACTGGATTCTAGAAGACAATTGTGTGATGCCTTCAGGATTCTGTGGGAAAATGATTTCCAATCTAGAATGCCATACTCAGCCAAACTATCAGCCAAGTGTGAGTGCAGAATAAAGATCTTTCGGGACCAACAGGGCCCAGAAAATTGACATCTTGCGCACCATTTCTTCGGCATGTACTTGAGAATGTGCTGCGGTAAAACAAAGGTATAAGCTAAGAAGTAGGAAGACATGGATCTTGGAAAACCTGGGATTGACCCAGGAAAGCCATGAAAGTAAATCCCTCCCTGACAGCAGTACAACAGGAGGATGGTGGGCCTCAGAGTGGACGGCTTAAAAACTCAATAGAATACCTGAGGGCATGAGGAAGCTGGGATAAAATGAGCTACTCTGAAGAAAAATGCAACAACATAAAAGGCAAACAGAAGATTCAAGGAAAAAAAAGCTGTATGATAAAAGGAAGAGCAATCCTCATAAACATTTTGCCTCTTCAGAGAACAATATTTACAGGGTTACAAAGATAGAAATGCTATTTAAGTGATTTTCATTTTTTAGGATCAGTCTGTGGAAGAGTTAATTGTGGTTGAGAACAGAATGTAAATGTTCTTATCCTTAAAATTATACAGGGCAGAAGTTGGGAGGGAGATGCAAGAGAGACTCTCAAGAGGAAGGATGCTGTTACCTTCATCATAAAAAGTGAGCGGTCGAGAGATACTGCCTTAGTTGATAGAACAAGGAATAAATGTGTAAGTATAGAACTGTAGCAAAGGTAATCTGTGGAGAAACAAGTCATTTAATTATGTAAGGAGAAAAGGGGCTGCCAGTGAAAAGGAGCTAAATCCTCATTTATCACAGAAGAAGGAAAACAGATAAGGTATAAAATAAATCAATAGTGATAGAAGCATATTATTTAAAGAAATAGAGATCACGTAGGAAGAAGTATCTCAGAGAGTTAAAACGATTGTTTCCAAGGAACGGGACTAGAAGAAAGATGGGGTGGGGCAGGGTATTTTCACTATCTTGTCTACTCAGCCTCCCGCCATGTTGCTTTCCTATCTACCAACCCATCCCTTTCCAATCCCCTACTCTTCATCTTTAGCCTTCTGGTCCCAACTTGTCTATTTATTCATTTAAAACCATATATTGTTGTTAACAAAAGGAATAATCTGATTCAAAGTTCCTGGAGACATCTAATCCCAAACTGGAGTCTTCTAGCCATTGCACAAAATGGTCCATTTTCTCTCAGAGCATGTGGGGCTTCTGGAGATAGTGTGGGCTCTGCAGATCCAGAAGAAATAAGGAACTGCAGCAGGGTGAGGATGGCTTTGGCATGGGGATGATGATGATGATGGTAATGGTGATGATTCTGTATCTCTGGCATGCAGAAAAAATATTTACTGCTTGTATTCGTTTACTGTTGCTATATACCAAATGGCCACACACCTAGTGGCTTAAAACAGCATCCATTTATTTTTTTCACAGTTCTGTGGGTCAGAATGCCTTGTCAGCTCAAATGGCTTCTCTACTCACGATCTCACAATGCTGGCATCAATGTGCTCACCAGGTTGGGCTATTATCTGGAGTCTCTGGCAAAGAATCCACTTCCGAGCTCATTCAGGTAGTTGGCAGAATTCAGGTCCTTGCAAGTTGTAGGGCTGAGGTCCTTGTTTTCTTGTTGATTGTTGGCAAGGTTTTGCTTTTAGCTCCTAGAGGGTGCTCATAGGACCTTAGGGTCCATAGACCCCTCCATCCTCAAAGCCAGCAAGAGATACCTCTCTTGCATTCAGACTTTTCATGCTTCCAATCTCTGTGACTTCTTTTTCTGCTGCCAGCTGGAGAAAACTCTCAGCTCTTAAAGGGCTCCCATGATTAAAGTAGGGCAGCAGGTCCATCCAGATCAGCTCCCTATCTTAAAGTCAACTACTCTAATTAGTAACTTTAATTGTATTTGCAAACTCCTTTTGCCACATAAACAACATAACCATGGAAGTAACACCTGGGGACAAAGGTCACAGGAACCATCTTATCCTTTCACCAAACTACTCAAGAAAAATGACTGTTATTTTTATATGTGTTTTATTATAAAAACATAAAAAAGTACAAAGAAGAAGTTTATTATTTTTTAAAAACTGTCATAAATCTTTCACTTCCTGGAAACAGCCATCAACATTTGGAACATATCATCTGAACTGGTCCTTGCCCACAGAAATAGAGCAGAAAGATCAATAGACAATGGTGGAATTTTACTTAGCAAATTATTTTTAAGTAAAAGAAACTAAAGTAAAATAGAAAAAATTGCTGAACTTCAGCTAAATATTTCTATACCACAAAAATTCTTAAAATAATTCCCTTAAGGATAGGAAAAACTAATACGAAAATCATCACAAAGTTGGAATCATGTTTGCTTAAGAAAGCTGCAGTGCATGCATTTCATTTTATAGAGTGGATTATTTCCTGGCCATTAAAGACGAGTAAGTCTACATGCTTAGAAGGCCTCCTGTTGCCCTTTCTCCTCACTTTCCAATTTTTGTTAGGTGTATAATTAAGAGCTTGTGATGTTCACATTTTGTTCTTATACCATACATTCTACAGCTGTTTGGTCCTACTTCTGTATTTAAAACTATTTAAAACTCATCTTCAGGGTTTTTTAAAAAAAATCTTCAATTCTCTTCTTGATTTCTTTATTTTGATTCACCTCTTGGTTGACTGAACTTCAGCACAAAGATTTTTTCAAGAATGTGGAAACCCTGTGTCAGTTCATGCTCCAGAATGACTGTCAATGTCCTTTCTACTCAAAGAACAATTTGGCAGAATATAAAATTCATGAGTCACACCTTCGTACCCTTAAATTGTATAGATGTTGCTTCATTATCATTTAACATTGTTTTCTCTTTTTTTTTTTTTGAGACAGAATCTGGCTCTGTTGCCCGGGCTAGAGTGCCGTGGCGTCATCATAGCTCACAGCAACCTCAAACTCCTGGGCTCAAGCCATCCTCCTGCCTCAGCCTC
>NW_012152463.1:211080-212080 GCF_000956105.1 Propithecus coquereli
GAGGTGGGGGCGCACCCGGGGGGAGGTGGCCGAAAGTTTTCCCGAGCCCGGGGAGGAGTGGCGGGCACCGGGTATCGGGGCCCTAGCAGTAGCGCCCGATCGCTGCCTGTGGCACTCGTCTCTGAGGATGTCTTTGCTCCCCCCTTCCCGCACAGGTGACACATCTGTCACTGCATCCTGTCTAGGGCTAAAGGTGCGCCTTCCCCAGCGTGGGGAGAGCGGCGCTTTGTTTTGGAGCATGGCTCACTTCTCCGCCCCTCTACTCCGCCGGAGGTGGTCCGGGTTGGGGGTTGTGGAACCACCCCCTAAGGTGCTGTGGTCCGGTTCGAGATAAATGGAGTGGGGCTTGTCCCTCGGGCTTTTAACGAGTCGGGTCTCTACTGAGATAAAGACGAATTGTGGGCTCCAGGAATTGAGTGCTTTTATTTGCGATTGTCATGAAATACTATACTTGGCCTTGAATTTCTTTCAGAGGTCTCTTGGGATGAGGCTCTGTAAATTTAAAGCTCTAGGTAAAAGGGACCAGCTAGCAGGCTTAAGCGCTTACGTTCTAATGTTTGAAATCACTATAGTTGTTCTAAGCTTTATGCTTGTTAAATTACTTTATTCATATGTAGCTCTGGGTTGTTCATTTTGGAAAATGCTTAATTGGACCGATCAGTACAATTTGGGGTTGTATTTCTGGAGCCCAGTATCGTATTGGAGATACTTTTTCTTCTGAACAGATAAATACATTTTAATGAGTCATTCTTTTATTAATAAATATTCTTGTATGTAAGGTTTTTGACACAGCTTCTTTGGCATTTTGGGATATTCTTTTATTATGTAGACACAAAGCTTAAATGGCAGGTTTCAGGTGTACACCTAGTACATCTTGTTTCTGTTTTGAAAAGACTGTAAAGTTAGCTCTGTTCACCAGTTCTTTTAGTTTTTGTTATTTCTCCTGGGATTGCCGATTAGCATTCTATTGGGTGCCACTGTGGTGACTTAATTTAAGAGA
>NW_012152463.1:212130-221777 GCF_000956105.1 Propithecus coquereli
TTCTCTGATGCAATGGAGAATTCATCATTTCATCATTAAATAGCATAGGAAGAGGTAGAAGGTCTTTGAGGTAGTTGGCAGCTTTTGTGTGTTTCCAAATCTCTTTACGGTGATTTCCTCTCCACAAGAGAAAGTCTGAGATTGTCAGGTTTTGGCACTCGGGAGGTTATTAAGGCTCCAAGCAGAGCCCTCAGTCCAGGCTCCGTGAGTTATAATCTAGCAATTGCTTCTCTACCTCCTTCACTCTCTTAGCTCCAGGAGACTCTTTTGGCTTGGAGGCCAGCGCCCAGAAAATGGAAATAACCATTGGCCTGTTTACTCCTTGATTTCAACCTTCCCTGCTGTCACACTGTTTCTTCACAGGAACACTCTAAATTTCTCCTGCGGAGTCCTTGGATCTTGTTACTCAAACCTAAATCTCAGTCATCTGAGTGCCACTTCCACAATTTTTCCCTTCTCAGCATATCACCCCTATTGAAATCAATATTTTTTAAAAATCAATTCCCAATTTTTACTTATTTAAAAAGGAGGTATATCACTATCATGAATGAAAAACTAGTATCACTTGCCATAAATTGTAAGTAACTATTAAAATAAATGCAATTAAAACAAAATGATAGTAAGTTCTAGCTAGATACAGTTGTCACCTGGAAGCTGAGTCTGTGGTCTGTACTTTCCTTGTTAGAAAGCATAATTAGTACAAAGAAAAGGTAAAGAATACTGGCACCTAACCAAGGCTTTCTTCTTGATTTTATCACAAATGAAAGAAAACTAAAAATATGAATCACTTTTTCATTACGTCATTTAATATAACTGAATGACTGTTCATGAACCACCTAAACATATCTTTCCCAGTAATACAAGTCCTCTTTCCCCTTTGGGAAACACCACCCTAATCCAAGGATCAATGATTTGGTCCCTCAGGACTGTGACACTAACATCGAAGGAAATATATTTCCTGCTCAAGCCTGGAGGCAGTATATGTCGGCTTTCAGCACTTCACCAGTTGTAGTACAGATGTTGCAATATTTGGCAGGCATACTTCATGATTTGTGGTTTGAGGTTCTAAGGGTTTCCTTGTTTCATTAAAAATGGGGACTTTTCTGTGTTTTTGCTTTGCTTTGTTTTTGTGTTACTTCCAGAAGATTTCAAGGGAGGGGGAGGGAGGAAGTTAAAATATCTTTACTACTTTTAACTGGATATATATGAGATACGCATCCCTCTGAAGTCCTCCAGCTGTGCCCTGGTTGGCACAAGTTCACACAGAGGTGGGGAGCCAGATATCCATCTCCACTGTACCCACTCTCGTCTTTTGCCCAGACCACAGTGATCATGTCCTGACCTAACTGGTTTCCTTGTATGCCATCTTGCCCCCTCCAGGGGCCAGCCTCCAAACACTAACCACAGTAACCTTTTGAAAATATTACCCCAGTTATATCATTCCCCTGTTTAAATTCTTTCCATTGCTTCCCACTTCACACAAGATAAACTCCAAAAATATTAAGAAAACCAACCCCATACTTCAGGATTGGGTTTCTGCCTACCCCCACCTCCCCGCCCCATTCCGTGCTTACCATGTTAAGACTCCATTGGCTTTCTCTCAACTTCTCAAATACAATAGGCTCTTTGCCTGCCTCACGATATCTTCCTAAATTTTTTCCCCACCACCCAATTCACCTATGAAATAGTCAGTGTAGGGTAGATTATGTTTTGGTAGACAAGCATCCCAACATGTAAGTAGCTTATGCCTAAAAGGACTTATTTATTGCTCACATCACAGTCTGATGTGGGTCAGTTGGCTCTTCTTCAAGTGGAAAGTCAGGAGTTTGGGGTCCTTCTAGATTGTGGCAACCCCATATTAAAAATATGGACTTTGTGGTTGGTGTGGAAAGAAAAGAGTGTGAATGATTATGCAAGGAGTTTTCTGGCCAGGCCCAAAAAAGGCAAGCACCACATCTCCCCATATACCATTGGCCAGATCACAAGTCACATGACCCTAACCTAACTGCAAAGGAGGCAAAAAAGCAAAAAAAAGGAGGTCTTCCTGTGTGTTCAGGAAAAGGAAATGAGATTGGTGAACACCAGGCTAGTTTCTGCCACATCCTGGTTAAAATCTACTGATCTTTAAAGACTAAGCTTAAACAATACCTCCTTACAAAGGTCTTCCAGTTTCAACAACCTAAATTAAGCATCCCTGATATATTCTATTGTAGCACCCTGTAATTTTCCTTTATGACATGATCACAATGGAAAGTTTACATTTCTTTATGTGATTATTTAATATTTATTTCTATTCCTAGACTGTAGGCTCTATAAGAGCAAGGATTGCATCTGTTTTACTCCCACTGTATCTCTAGCACCTATTGCAGTACTTGATATATATCTGGTGTAAAAGTTGTTGAGTGAACAAATGAACAATTGCATATAATCATTGCTTGGCTCCAAATAGCACCTACTTGTGCAGGAGAAAGACAAGGAAGTAGGCAGTAATGGTTTAGTGTGATAAATGTTCCAGGCAGGTAAGCCTAGGGAGCTGTGACATCAACCTGAAGTCGCTCCCAAGGCTTCTCTGCCTTCTCTTTCACAACAACATAATCCGGGAGTCTGCAAACTATGGCCTGTTGGCCAAATCTGGCTCACTGCCTGTTTTTTAATGGTCCAAGAGCTAAGAATGGTTTTTACATTTTTAAATGATTGAAAAAAGAATTAGAAGAATATATTGTGGCATGTGAAAATTAAGTGAAATTCAAGTTTCAATGTCCATAAAAAAATGTTCTATTGGAACACTGCCATACCATTTAGTTTATTTATTATCTATGACTGCTTTCCAGCTATAATGGCAGAGTTGAGTAGTTGTGAAAGAAGTCATACAGCCCTCAAAACCTAAAATATTTTACGAACTGACCCTTAGAAAAAAGCTTACTGACCCCTGATCTAATCCATGCTTAGTTTAAAAGATCACTTCTATGTGAATTATGTCTAAGTGTACATCTTTAAGCCTCTTCTTTTCCTATTTTCATGTCTGCTACCAGAAATTAGGCTCCCATTAGCTCCCATTGCAACAGTATTCCTGCCCTGCTATCTTTCTCCTCTTCCCTTCAGTTCCTCGTTGTGTATTAAATAAAATCTGCACTGTTTAGCACAGTATTTATGGTTCTCCATTATTTTTACCACATCTTACCTTTTCAGCTGTATATCTATGTCCAACTTCCATCTAGCCTTAGCAATCACTTAGCCCACCCTTGCCTTCTCTGCTCCAGGGCTATGCTCAGTTACCATCTCTGTGTGAAATGTCTGCTGCTAGTATTTCTGTCTTACCCATCCTTTAAGTTGGATATCTCAAATGCCTCCTTGCCCTAAAAGCCTTTCCCAGCTCCTCCGCTGAGAATAATTATTGCCATCTGTGAGATTCTCTAACGCTTTGTACGACTGTTTTATTTCAAATTCTGTTTTATAGTTTTCTGTCTATATACAGATTGTTTCTCTCGTTCTATTGAAAGCTGCTTAGGGGCAGGACTCGTATTCTCTGCATCCTTCTGGCGCCCAGGAAGAATCTTGTACAAAATAGAAATGTCTCGCCTTTGCAAACTTCCTCATCCGGAACTGTGACTGTGAATTTTTGTAATGTTATAAAAACTACCTGTATTTAAGCGCAAACTCCACTTAACTTGTTTAGGGTTCACTAGAGCAAGTAACATCTTTTTAGGGCAGGCTACCTTCCAGATGATCACATACCTACGGATCGCTGCCTGGGACCCTTAGGTTTGTGTGCAAACACGTGGGTGACAAGCGCTTCCCTCCAGGCCCCTCCTCTGTCCACGGTGATTGGCGGACCAAACGTTCCAATCATCCTTCCCCGCCTCTTTCGGCAGTAGCCAATCATAGACCCCGAGCGCCTCCTGACTACTAGACACTGTTTACTAACAGATCGAAGCTGGGGAATAAGGGGTGTGACCGTTCTGGGGAGGTCAGGGAAGGGAGGGTCTTGACTGCGCGTGCGCACCGAAGGAAATGGGCGGGGCAGAGGCTTGGGTTTTACCAATCGGAGTAGCCACGCTCCTCCCTCTCCTGCCTCCCCGCCAAGCAACAACAATTCGAGGAGCGGGGCGGGGCGGCTCGTGAAACGTCACGGAGGATTGCCCAATGGGAGACGGCGTTGGCAGACGCGCGCGCCCTGTGCCCAATAAGCGATGGTGGCTCGAATGGCTCCTTTACCTTGCTGGCTGTGGGCGGAGCGGCCTGAGGAGGAGGCGGCGGTGGAGCAGGGGGCGGTTTGGTTGCGCGGTACTAGCGGTGCCCGCCGAAGGGGGAGGAGGCGAGGAGCCAGCCGTGCGGCCAGAGCGGGAAAGAGACTCGTCTCTGCGTCCGACTTCTGGAGCCGCCGCACCCCGGTTCCTGGGGCTGCAGCAGGGGCTGTGAGGGCACGGGCGTCCGCTGTCTCCCGGGTTCCCCTCGTAGCGACCCGCAGAATCAGAAAAAAGGAGAAGATGGAGGAGGGCGGCAGCGGTGGCGGTGCCGCGGGGACCAGCGGGGACGCCGGCGGCGGGGGAGAGCAGCTCCTCACTGTCAAGCACGAGCTGCGGACCGGTGAGCGACCCCGCCCTCTGCCGGCTGGGCGCCGGCGCGGGGGCGCGCTCCGGGGGCACGCGGGTGCCCGCGCGGGGCTGGGGGCGCGGGGCCGGAGTCTTGGGCGCGGAGGGGCGGGCCGGGGGGCGGGGCCTCGCGGGCGGGGCGGAGTCCTAGGGCGTCCCGGGAGGTGGGGGCGCACCCGGGGGGAGGTGGCCGAAAGTTTTCCCGAGCCCGGGGAGGAGTGGCGGGCACCGGGTATCGGGGCCCTAGCAGTAGCGCCCGATCGCTGCCTGTGGCACTCGTCTCTGAGGATGTCTTTGCTCCCCTCTTCCCGCACAGGTGACACATCTGTCACTGCATCCTGTCTAGGGCTAAAGGTGCGCCTTCCCCAGCGTGGGGAGAGCGGCGCTTTGTTTTGGAGCATGGCTCACTTCTCCGCCCCTCTACTCCGCCGGAGGTGGTCCGGGTTGGGGGTTGTGGAACCACCCCCTAAGGTGCTGTGGTCCGGTTCGAGATAAATGGAGTGGGGCTTGTCCCTCGGGCTTTTAACGAGTCGGGTCTCTACTGAGATAAAGACGAATTGTGGGCTCCAGGAATTGAGTGCTTTTATTTGCGATTGTCATGAAATACTATACTTGGCCTTGAATTTCTTTCAGAGGTCTCTTGGGATGAGGCTCTGTAAATTTAAAGCTCTAGGTAAAAGGGACCAGCTAGCAGGCTTAAGCGCTTACGTTCTAATGTTTGAAATCACTATAGTTGTTCTAAGCTTTATGCTTGTTAAATTACTTTATTCATATGTAGCTCTGGGTTGTTCATTTTGGAAAATGCTTAATTGGACCGATCAGTACAATTTGGGGTTGTATTTCTGGAGCCCAGTATCGTATTGGAGATACTTTTTCTTCTGAACAGATAATACATTTTAATGAGTCATTCTTTTATTAATAAATATTCTTGTATGTAAGGTTTTTGACACAGCTTCTTTGGCATTTTGGGATATTCTTTTATTATGTAGACACAAAGCTTAAATGGCAGGTTTCAGGTGTACACCTAGTACATCTTGTTTCTGTTTTGAAAAGACTGTAAAGTTAGCTCTGTTCACCAGTTCTTTTAGTTTTTGTTATTTCTCCTGGGATTGCCGATTAGCATTCTATTGGGTGCCACTGTGGTGACTTAATTTAAGAGAGATATCAAATTCATGCTTACTTAAGTGAACATTTTTAAACATTTTTTTTTTTGGTCATTGTGAATCTGTTCTATATCTTGAGCCAGTTATTCCGTAATATTTTTGAGTTCCTAACATAACCTGCGTAGGTTCAGTTGGGGTGGTTTTTCTTTCAATTTAATAGAAAACTGATGTTTTCAAAGGGCTATTAAATAATTCACTCAGTATACGTTTATTCAGTATTAATATCTGATTTGTACCAGACTCAGAATCTGGTGCTTTCTGTCATGAAGATTTTGAATTTTTGAATTTTTTCTAATCTTACATAATGATTCACTGATTTATGTATGTGGAATCATACAGTACAGCAAAAGCTATTTGAAGTCATATGCTCCTCAGCCAATGACCATGGTGCAACGAGCAGCTTTTTGCTAAATTACCAAGGAGCAACCTACTTGTTATTAGTAGTCGACCAACTGCTCAGTGTCTGGATTTTGCAAACAATGCTAGTTTTGTAGAAAACAATGAGTACTGCTTTATTTCCCCTTCTCTACTAACTGTGTGAATCATCAGCTTCAAGTTTGCATTTTAGAAATTTTTCTGATGGATGGTGAGATTATACTGAATTCATTAGTACTGTTAACTGTCAAAGGAAATGAACAATCATTTTGATTTATTGCTGAACACTGGAACAACTGACCGGATATCATGGTCAAAACACTGTTAAAATATAACTTGAAAGAGTTGTTTGGCTTTAGCCAACTGCACTCTTGTCAGCACATGATGCTATAATAGGCACCAAAGTAATCTGATCTGATACGGACCCTTCTCAAAATGTGGACAAGCATGTAGTTATATCAAGCTGGCAGTTGGTGATTGCGCATTTGTGCAGAACATTTTATTGTATGCCATTGGATGAACCAAAAGGTTACGTGAAAGGGCATTGAAATCACTCCAATTGTGTACAATGAATGGTATGGCATACCTGGACATGGAGTTGGAAGACATAATTCTGTTTTGGTTTTTTTTTTGAGACAGAGTCTCACTCTGTCACCCTGAGTAGAGTGCAGTGGTATCATTGTAGCTCACTGCAACCTCAAACTCCTGGGCTCAAGCGATCTTCCTGCCTCAGCCCCCCCAGTAGGAGGGACTACAGGTATGTTCCACAACACTTGGCTAATTTTCCTATTTTTAGTAGAGACAGGGTCTTGCTCTTGCTCAGGCTGGTCTGGAACTCCGGAACTCAAGCTATCCTCCTGCCTTGGCCTTCCAGAGTGCTAGGATTATAGGCGTGAGGCACTGCACCTGGCCTGGAAGACATAATTCTAAATCCCAGCTCTGCTATTTACTAGCTATGTAGACTTGGGCAAGTCACTTCACCCTTTCAGACTGACTGCTTTCATTTACAAAATGTGGAATTGATGGAAAAGTGCTAAGCAGGATGCCTGGCACAAAGTAGGTACTCAGGAAATTTCGTTTGAATGTAAATCTGAAAATCACTCCATAACAGAATCTTAATGTGTGAATTAATCTAGAGTAATTTTTTAAAACAAATCATTCATTTGGTTTTTAGCCTGTGTCACATTGCCTGGCTATTATCTTTTTCTGTATATGTCCTGCTTTCTCATGTAGAGTGTAAACTCCCTGTAATCCCTGCTGCTGCTTCACAATCTGCATATATCTCTTCAGTAACATTTAACACACAGTACTTTAAATAATACAGTTACTTGTCTGTGTTAGGCTGTAAGATCCTTGAGGGCAGACACCGTGTCCTTTGTTAGTGTGTAGCCCCTGGCATATGGTAGGCATTCAAATTATTTGTTGAATGAATCCACCAAATGGATAAAAATCCAGGGGTGAGTCTAGTGGTTTATTGTATTACCAGTACCTTGCAGATGTTAGGTGGTTGATAAATTGATGACATAAATTGGTGAATATAAAAACTAAAGAATGCAAAGTGTAGGATTGAGCCATTCAGTTAAACATATATTTCTTAGGTACTTTCCGTTTTCTGTTCCACATGGTACTGATGATACTAAAAATGACTAAGAAAATGTCCTGCCCTCTGGGAGGAAGAGGCCATACAAACCAATAATTAAGATGTATTATCATAAGTGTAATAACATAGGGATACAAAGTATAAAGGTAGCAAATAAGAGGTTAAGACTTTTAGCTTTTCAACTTTTGGCTTTTAGCCTAACTGTTGAACAACAACAAAAAAGGGAGAGGTATTATTAGAAGCATATTATCTTACCCATTCATTTGTTCAATAAATATTTTATTACCTCTTATGTACTGGGTGCTATTTTAAATGCTGGAATTATAAGATATATGTGGTCTCTCCACTGGAAGGACAGGGTTGCATCAGGAATCACTGGAACCAGAGACTTACCATTGTCTGTATTCTCTCCATCTTGAATCTCTGCTTATCTCTGTGTGATGGCTTTATTCTTCTCTTGCTGTCCAACTTTTCCCACACAGGAAATACCATGCTGCTGGACCCCAAGTTTTACATCTTGCAGCTTCAGATACTGGAAAGACTGCCTTCTTCTCATCTTCAGTTATGAAAATCTTAGGAAAGGACTATTTTGGTCTGGCTTTGGTCAGGTGTCCATTTTCAGATCATTCAGTCAAGGCCAGGAGATGGGATCATGTTCTCTAACATGACAGCAACTACAGTAAATATATGGATGAGGGTAAGCTAAACTCTTAGAAGAAGAAGAGTTGCTGGGAAAACATTTCCTTAGATGCCTGTCATTAGGAAAGAGAACCTACCACTGAGAAAAGGGTTGAGGAAGTTTATCTATTGTGGTATAACAAATGTCTCCAAACTTTAGTGGCTTAAAGCAACATGATTTCTTTGGGTTAGGAATTCAGGAGTTGCTTAGCTTGTTGGTTCTAACTCAGTGACCCTCATGATGTTGTAGTCAAGGTCTTGGCCAGGAC
Source organism: Propithecus coquereli (assembly GCF_000956105.1). Classification (NCBI taxonomy): domain Eukaryota; kingdom Metazoa; phylum Chordata; class Mammalia; order Primates; family Indriidae; genus Propithecus; species Propithecus coquereli. The sequence continues at coordinate 220,808 of NW_012152463.1, forward strand.
TGCAGTCACCTGAAGACTTGTTTGAGGCTTGTGTTTCCCCTTCCAAGATGGCTCACTCACATGTTGTTGGCAGGATGCTTCAGTTCCTTGCCATGTGGACCTCTCCATAGGGCGACTTGAGTGTTCTGGTGACATAGCAGCTGGTTTCTCCCAGAACAAGTGACCTGAGAGAGAGAAAGGTGGAACCCACAAGGTCTTTTTGGTTGAGCAGCTTTATTGAGATGTAATTTACATACCATAAAATCTGCTTGTTTTAAGTGTGTAAGTCAACAACTTTTAGCATATTTACAGAGTTATACAACCATCACTACAATCTAGTACTTTTAGAACATTGCTATCACCCTAAAAAGAAACCTCATACCTATTTACATCAGTAATTATACATTCCCACCACCCATTCCCAGCCCTGGCCAACCACTAATCTATTTCCTATTTCTATATATTCCTGTTATGGAATTTCATATAATCAAATTATACGATTGTGGTCTTTTAAACTGGCTTCTTTCACTGAACATGGTGTTTTCAAGATTCATCCATTTTGTAGCATGTATGGGTACTTCATTTTTTTTTTTTTGGTTGAAAAATTATATTCCATTGTATGAACATACCATATTTTGTTTATCCTTTCATCAGTTGATGGATATTTGCCTCGTTTTCACCTTTTGGCTATTGTGAATAATACTACTGTGCACATTTGTGGACAAGCTTTTGTATGGGGCTATGTTTTCATTTCTCTTGGTTATATATCAAAAGTAAAATTGCCAGATCACCTGGTAAGTCTATGTTTAACTCTGTAAGAAACTGCCAAACTGTTTTCCAAAGTGACTGTACCACTTTATATTCCTACCAGTAATGTATGAGGGCTCCAGTTTCTTCACGGTCTAGCGAACACTTGTTATTGTCTTTCTTTTTGCTTATAGCCATCCTAGGGAATGTGAAGTGATAATTTCAAGTGGTGTTTTTTTTTTTT
>NW_012152463.1:224212-224559 GCF_000956105.1 Propithecus coquereli
TGATGCCATGGCACTCTAGCCGGGGCAACACAGTGAGACTCTGTCTCAAAAAAAAAAAAAGTTTTATGGTTTTAGCTGTTACATTTAGATCTTTGATCTATTTCGAGGTAATTGTGGTATATGGTGTGACAAAGTGATCCAGATTCATTCTTTTACATGTGAATATCCAGTTGACCCGGCACCATTTGTTCAAAAGACTGTTCTTTCCCCATTTTGTTGTCTTGGCACCCTTGTTGAAAACCAATTGACCATAAATGTATGGGTTTATTTATTTTAGACTCTCATTTCTATTCCACTCATCTGTCTCTCCTTTTGCCAGTACCACACTGTATTGATTACTGCAGCTT
>NW_012152463.1:228913-233919 GCF_000956105.1 Propithecus coquereli
ACCAGTTCTTCTTTGTAGGTGTGGTAAAATTTGGGTGTGAAACCATTCTTTGATTGATTTCTGCCACCAACTAAAGATCTTATCTGTTTGGTTATTGGCATCCATGTTTAGAGTGTTTTAAGTAAAGATTTAACAGAGGTAGAGGGTGGCATGTAGTTCTAATTCTACCCCTGATTTGCTGTGTGACCTGGGATAAATCGTTTTGCCTTTCTGAGCCCAAGTTTTCTCATTCATAAAGTAAAGGTGTTAGACTAAGTGATATCCAAAGTACTTACCAGCATTAAGGGTGTTCTGTGGACTTTCTATGGAAATCCTGGTATAGGTGAAAGACAGAAATGGTGTTTACTTTTAAAGATAATTCTGTTTTACCAAAGGATTCATGTTGAATCCATTGGAAAAAAACAGTTCCCTGATGCTTTTTGAATGATTTATATGATTAGCTCTTGAGGAACATAACCGTTACCTACAGAAAGATACTTAGAAAGATTTCAGTGATAGTCTTTGTGAGTAAAGTGCAGCTCTCTCTTTTATACTCTACATGTATAAATATACTCATGTGCTGCATGTGATGGTGGTCCCATAAGATTGTAACACCTTTTCTATGTTTAGTTATGTTTAGATACACAAGTACTTAACATTGTGTTCCGGTTGCCTACAGTATTCAGTACAATAACATGTTGTACAGAATTGTAGCCTAGGAGCAATGGTCTATATACCATATAGCCTAGGTGTGTATAATCACAAGTTATACCATCTAGGTTTGTGTAAGTATACTCTATGATGTTCGCGCAACTATAAAATCACCTAATGATGCATTTCTTAGAATGTATCCCTGTTGTTAAGTGACACATGACTATATGTGTGTGTATTTTTTATAGTACTTGTCCGTTTTTTCACACTTCCCTTACGAGAATAGTAGGCAGAACTTGTACTCTTATCTTTACTTTTATAAGATACATTGGTAATGTTAAAATATGGATAGGTTATTGACAGTATCCTAATTTGATTTCCTGGAGCCCAGACCTTAAAAGAAAATCCCTTCTTAACTGTCTACCATGAATTTTAGTGATCAATAAAATGATCTATTGTGGCAAAGAAGGTGGCATCTCAGCCCTTAAGTCAAGGGGGATTCAAATGTATATTGTATTTATAGTCTGTAGGGGGAGAAACCTTAGGTAATAAGTCTAATGTTATATCAGACCCAACATTAACCTCTACTGCAAAACAAGGAAACATCCTGAAACCTCATCTTCCTGGAGACAGAAGTGGTTTGCTGGGCAGGGTTGAATTCTTCCCTGTGAAAAAGAAGCTGATTCTTGGTGAAAACTCCTCTAGGGAAAAATCTAACATAATAATATCATGTGTTGGTTGAAGCTTCACAATTAAATACACTGTTGAGAGATGTCAATCCTAAAATGCTGTGGGAGGGAGGGGTTGTCACAGTTATCTCCTTTGAGCTCCCATAATGATTTACAGATCTCTCTATGCACCTAGAAAGTACGATCACTCCTACATTGATCTTGTTTGTCAGGGAAGATGAATAGGGTCTAAAATAGAATCTTGCCCTCATTATGTTTGTTTCTAACAGTGTCCCTCTGGTTCAGGTGTAGCTGTTCCTCCAAAAATCAAGTAAGTTCTCTATATTTTATACATTCCTAAAGTTGTGAGTGAGCTGGCTGTCTCACTTTTTTCTTTTTCCTTTTAAAGAAAATATTCAGTAGGCATCCTCCCCTTTGACTACAGGGAGAATAGGGAGGTAAAGTTCCTGATTTTTAGCACAGTGCTTGGTATTGCATTTATTTTATTTCACACTCAAGTTTTTGTGTTGGTGTGCTTCTTTTTATATAATCAGTGTGTTCTTGACAAAAATTGTGTAAATAATATTTTTATATATCAGTATTTGGAATATAGAGAGTGAATTTGATACTTAAAAGAATTCTATCATTAACTCTTATATTTAAAAAACTTTTTGATTAAGTTTCCCATTTGTGGCTCTTATTGTGATGTAGATTTTTCTGACACCATCTTTATAATTTAGGTAGCTGCAAACAGGTAAATTGATGAAGTCTTGTGTAATAGGTTGAATAATGACCATCTACCCCCCACTCCCCCAAAATGTCCACATCTTCATCCCTGGAACCTGTGAGTATGCTGCCTTACATGGCAAAAGAGACCTTGCAGATGTGATTAAATATCCTGAGATGGGATTATTCTGGGTTATCTAGGTAGGCCCAATGTAATTACATAGGGCCTTAGAAGAGGGAGACAGGAGGGCCAGAGAAGGTGATGTGAAGATGGAAGCAGAGGGAGACAAAGGAGACAAAGAGAAGGAGATGTGATGAGGAGACAGAGATCAGAGTGATGCCATCGCTGGAAGAGGGCATGAGCTAAGGAATACAGGCAGCCTGTAGAAGCTGGGGAACAGATTTTCTCCTAGAGTGTCCAGAAGGAACACAGCTCTACTGTCACCTTGATTTTAGCTCTGTAAGATCCAGTTTCAGGCTTCTGATCTGCAGAACCATAAGAAAAAAATTGGTGTTGTTAATAAGCCATCAAGTTTATGTTAATTTTTTATTGCAGCAGTAGGAAACTAATGCACCTTACTTAAGATTAGATGAGCCAAGAGATAATTTTGCCCCACGTATGGCTGACCGAGTGTGATAACAGAACATGAAGCATTCAGTTATTTAAACAACTATTTTAGCAGAAAGTGGTAACAAGTGTCATTCTTTGTAGAGGTAGGATGGTGTCCTCTCTAAGGAATCCCCAAGGAGACATTCCTTTCTGATCTTAGTACCAACCCTGGCTGTGCTGCTTTTGACCAGCTGTTCTGTTTTAAATGGGAATGCTCTGAAATGGGTCCCTCAGCAAGACCTCTTTGATCACGATGGTGGCTAGAAAGCTTCAAATGTCAGGCCTCCACTACCTAAAAGTATGATTTGACATGCATCTTGAGTCTCATCCTGGTGCCATTTGTACCCCTATTCTTCTTTTCTTATGCTTTAATTAATTCTACTAATTTGCCTTACATCTTTTCTGGACCAAGGCAAGGATTATGTAAATATATAATTAAATAAGTACATTTATATATAAAAACATATACAAACCATTAGTAATTTGGAAAATATAGGAGGATACTTAACTTTCTATCCAGTGTTTTCCTTCTTAAATACAATCTTTGTTATATGATGTTCATGCAATTTTTATATTTCTTTGAAAAAGAAAAAATAACATCTCTAATTAGAAGCACTTTTGATTTTATATAAAGTATGTAATGATAAATCAATAAAATAGGGGCATACTAAAAGAATGCTAGAGGCAGAAAGGTAGAGATTGTACACAGGTCTGTACCACACAGTTTCCTATATAAGTGGAATATTATCCCATGATTACCTAGAAAGTTTGTCAACTGAAGCACTTGCTCCTCTGACCACATCAATAATAATCTGAAGTGAGTTATGTGTTTTTCCTAAAGGGAAAATTATTTAAAATCTGTAATAAGGATAACATTGCACTTCATGTCTAAATATGATGCTTCATGAAGAGAACATGAACACTGAGTCTTAGTTCTACCACTCCCATGATCTTAATCATGTTTTCCCTTTATACTAATGTCATTTGTTTGTAAGGAAAGATGACAATTAGGGCTAGAATAGAACAAATCTAATGATGCCACACACAAATCAAACTCATAAGTTTGACCTAATTTTGCTGTGTATGAGTTGGGCAAAACAGCCACAGTTTTATTCATCCATTAAGGATTTATTGAATTCCTACTGTGTGTGTGCCACTGTACTATAATAGATTGCTAGGTTTTAGTAGGGAGCAAGTTAGACATGGCTGCCCCCCTTATTGAATAATAACCTAAGACCTTAAATGCGTAATCAATAACTACATATTAACTAACTAACCATATGATTGCAATTGTGATAAACTCTGTTAAGAAGTACAGGGTTCTGTGAGAGAACCTAACAGGGGTGCCTCACGTTGTGTGAGGGATGAGGAAAAGCTTCTGTGAAGCAGTAAGGTTTAAGCTGAGGTCCTGGCTGTCACGGGCTGAGGAATGGGGAGAACAAAGCATTTCTGTCAAAGGAAGCAACACAGGTGGTCCTCACATGGAAAATGGCTTGGCACAGTGGGGTTACTGAAAGAAAGGCCTCTGGCTGGAGCCTGGTGTCCAAGCAGGGAAGTCACAGGAAGTGGAGCTGAGAAGGTAGCCATGGGCATTTCATGCAGGGTTTTGTAGGTTATGACAGGGCGTTCAGCCATCAAATACAATATGAAGCCATTGAAGGATTTTCAGTTGGGAATGATGAGATTAGTTTGCATTGTAAAAAAAAAATGACTCCTATTTTCTGTGAGGAGAGTGGGGAGAGTGTGTAAAGGGATACCAGTTGGGGAACTATTGCAGAAGTTTAAATGGAATATAAAGGTTTGGATTGGGTAACAATTGATATTAAGAGTTGTGAATGTATTTGAGATGTATTTAGGAGAAAGAATCAGCAGAACTTGGTGTTGTATTGAGATGGGGGTTTTCTGGCTGGAACAAATGTGTTTGAAGATGCCATTTATTGAGATGGTATATTAATTTTCTATTGCTGCATAACAAATTACTATAAATTTAGCTGCTTGTAATAGCACCCATTTTTTAGCTCACAGTTCACTAGGTTATAAGTCCTCACGAATGGCTGGCTTCTCTGCTCAGGACTGAAATCACTGTGTTAGCCAGACTGAGTTCTCGTGTGGAGGCTCTGGGTAAAAATCCACTTCCAAGCTCATTCTTACCCTTGGTAGAATTCAGTTCCTGTAGTTTGTTGGCTCAAGGCTCCAGTTTCCTTGCTGGCTGTCAGCTAGGGGTTACCTACCTTCCTTCTCTTGTGGCTCCTGCATCATTAAGCTGACAAAAGTATGTCAAATCCTTACCAAACTTTGACTCCCTGACTTCTGTACCTCCTTTTCTGACCTTTAGGCCTAGATTTTTTTTTTTTTTTTTTTTAGGCTTAGAT
>NW_012152463.1:233969-244241 GCF_000956105.1 Propithecus coquereli
GTAGGTTATGACAGGGCGTTCAGCCATCAAATACAATATGAAGCCATTGAAGGATTTTCAGTTGGGAATGATGAGATTAGTTTGCATTGTAAAAAAAAAATGACTCCTATTTTCTGTGAGGAGAGTGGGGAGAGTGTGTAAAGGGATACCAGTTGGGGAACTATTGCAGAAGTTTAAATGGAATATAAAGATTTGGATTGGGTAACAATTGAGATTAAGAATTGTGAATGTATTTGAGATGTATTTAGGAGAAAGAATCAGCAGAACTTGGTGTTGTATTGATATGGGGGTTTTCTGGCTGGAACAAATGTGTGTTTGAAGATGCCATTTATTGAGATGGTATATTAATTTTCTATTGCTGCATAACAAATTACTATAAATTTAGCCGCTTGTAATAGCACCCATTTTTTAGCTCACAGTTCACTAGGTTATAAGTCCTCACGAATGGCTGGCTTCTCTGCTCAGGGCTGAAATCACTGTGTTAGCCAGACTGAGTTCTCGTGTGGAGGCTCTGGGTAAAAATCCACTTCCAAGCTCATTCTTACCTTTGGTAGAATTCAGTTCCTGTAGTTGTTGGCTCAAGGCTCCAGTTTCCTTGCTGGCTGTCAGCTAGGGGTTACCTACCTTCCTGCTCTTGTGGCTCCTGCATCATTAAGCTGACAAAAGTATGTCAAATCCTTACCAAACTTTGACTCCCTGACTTCTGTACCTCCTTCTCTGACCTTTAGGCCTAGATTTAAAGGGATTCGGGTGATTAGATCAAGCCTGTTAGGGTAATTTTCTTATCATAAGGTCAGCTGATTTGGGACCTTAATTATATCTGCAAAATCCCTTTATCACAAGAGTGAGATTTCATTATATTCACTCACTAAAGGAGATGAGATTATACAATGGCTAGGGTCATTGGGGTCATCTTAGAATTCTGCCTTGGAATTCACAGATGGTAAACCAGAGGAGATGCACATAGGGGCAGGCAGAAAAGATAGGATCCAGTTTTGTACAGATCAAAGTAAGTGTGAGATGCCTTTAACATATTTTGATGGACATATGTGGTAATAGTAGCCACAGGTAATGTGCTACATAGTAGGCGCTTTCATAAACTCATTTAACCCGCACAGCAACACTATGAAATGAGTACTATTATTATTCCAATTTTACAGATGGGGATACTGAATCTTAGAGTGGTCATCGACTTACTCAGGGTTACCCAGGAAGTAAGTAGAAGAATTGGTTTTGAAACCCAAGTAGTTTGGCCCCAAGGCCAATCTAAACCACCATGCTTAGTGGCATCAGTGGGATATGGGTGTGTGTGGAGCTTGGAGAAGAGGTCTGGGCTGCAGATAAAAATCCTAGCATCATCGACATTTAGATGACACTTAAAGCCAAGGTAGTAGGTAAGATCACCTTAGGAGAGATTGAAGAAGGGAAAAGAGAGGAAGAGGACTCAGAAATGAGCCCCCTGAAAAATGCCAAAATGTAAAGAATGGATAGAAAAGGAGTTGCTAAGAAAGGATACAGAGGAGAAACAGCCAGAAGAAAAAAGCAAGAGAAAAGCTAGGAAAGTTGTGGTGTTACGAAAGCCAAGGAGAGAAGGTGCTTCTAGGGTGGAGGAAAGTCATATTTGACTGAGCACCTGATGGCCTTATCAGAGCAATTTCGGTGGAGATTTGCTGGGAGAAGCCAGATTGGAATGGGTTGAGGAGTGAATGCAAGTGAGGACAACTTTTGAGAGACTTGCCTCTGGAGGGGATTACAGAGAGGGAATTAGCCAGAGAGGAATGCGGGCTTCAGGGAGCATTTATTTTTTGTTTCCTTGTTTTAAGATGAATGATGCCAGAGTATGCTTAAGTACCACTAGCCTGGATTTGTTACAGAGAGAGAGACTGGCAAACAAGAGAGGGTAGATAGTGGTGTCAGGGTTCCCGAGAAGGGGCATGAGATGTAGTGCACCTGGGGATCGGAGGGGACGCTTGGCCTTCGATGAGAGAACTGCTTCTGTTACTGTAATAGGAGGGAAGAGGGAGAGGGTACAGGTGCATTTGTGATTTGGTGGCAGGAAGATATGGGAGTTTTGAGTGCAGGGTTTTTTCCTTCTCTATGAATTGTGAAGAAAAGGCGGTTCTCTATTCAAGAAGAGAAAAATAGCTTCGTTGTATTAAAGAATTGTTATTCTAGTCTTATAAACAATTCTTAGATATAGAAAAACACACAGAAAATTGGCAGAAAATTTATATACTATAAAATGAAAGATTTTAGAATGTTGTAGAACAACTTACTAAAAGAGTTTTTCAGGCATAGCCATTGAAATGCTTCTGTGCTTTCCACAGAGGTCAGTTCCCTGAACATGTTCTCTGGATCATGCCAAAATTCTTAGTAAGCTTAATGTTCTGTTTCTCCTTTTTGAAGTGTTTTATATTTAGTTCAGTTCTTCTAAGTTAAATTTATTTGGTACACGTATTGGAAAAAAGACTGTTTGTTACTGCTTTATAAGCATTTGTTTTCTTATTGACTCAGTTTTCCTATTGGCTGAATCATGTAATTCCAAAATCAGCTGGATAAGTAAACACTGCCGTTTTATACACCAAGGGTACAGTGAGTCTTCAAGGTAAGTGACCCCAGCAATAAGAGAAAAGTGGGCAGCATTGTTTTAAAGTACACAGATATTAAATATAACTTTGTTCTGCATCCAGCAAAACGCTGTCCAGAGACGTGGTTTGAGGCCCAGCCACAAATCTAAACAGCTTCAGAATAGCTGACCACCTGGCAGTTAAAAGGACCTAATGTGCTAGCTATTTAGCTTATTTACAGGCTCTCATGTGTTCCTTAGACTTGGGCTAATTGGACTCTGTAGACAAGAGTTAAAGGTTTAGATTTCAGAGTTATGTGCTGTCAATACTTTACTGGAATACCACCTAAATTAGAGCTTATCTGGTAAATTGCTTTATAAATAATTTATTTCCCCTTGACAAAAAGGAAAAAAAAAAAAACTCAAATAGCAGAAAAAGATTTTTTTCTCACTGCATACAATTGTCACCTTTTGACTGAAGCTAAATTAGTCCAAGAAGCTTATGTTTTGTAATGTTGAATAAGAAAAGACAAGCTTTTATAAGAAAAGTTATTTCACAACTTTATTAGGTTGGTCCCAGTAAATGAGATGCTAAGTACGTATTTCTTAGTTGTCATATTAAAAGCAAACTGAAGCATATTAAAATAAAGATAATTGGGTCAGATAGTGCTTTACACTTATTTTTGAAATCTTCTACTTCCTCAGAAACTTCACTCCATTTTTTTTAAACCTTTCCCCGATCCTTAAGCTTTTGTTCCTACAAACACATTTGAGTCTTTTGTGGAAAAAAAAAAAAAAATCCTCTGTGGCCCTCTAGTTATTGCTGTCTTTCCCCTTTCCACCAGTTTTAGAAAGAGCAGTTTATACCAGCTGTTCCTACTTCTTTATCTTCCATTCATTCTTTGTCGTGCTGGAACATCAGGTTTCCATCTGAAGCACTCCACAGAAGCTGTTCCCACTAAAGTTACTAATGTCTCCCTGTTTTCCTAATCTAGTGACAATGCCTCACTTTGAATCTAACTTCTTTAGAGTGGTCAGTGCTCGTGTTTGTACTGCCCTCCCTTTGCCCAGTGACAGTGCTCTTCTGCCTGGTTCTTTTTGAGCGACTGCCCCATCTCCTTTCACTGGCCGCTGTCTCTCTGCATGTGTCATAAATGTTGTACGCCATCGTCAGCCCTCTTTCTTGTAACTGTACATATTCTCCTGGGAGAGCAAATATTGTCATGGCTTAAACTACCCTTCAAACCTCCATTTTCAGCTTAGATGTCTTTCTTGAGTTTCTTATCAGTTACTTCCAACAGCACACTGAACATAAAACATTTAGGTAGTCCACAGGTACCTTAGACTCCCAAGTTAAGTAATGCTGCTTCCTCCAGCTTTCCATGTTTTATTTAGTGGCATTGCTATTCACCATCCTGCCAGGACCCTAGTTGGAAACATCCTATATTTCTTCCTCTCTGTTACATTGTCCCTACCTACCAATATGCTCCCTCAGTTGTGTCAATTATAACTCTGAAATATCTTCTTTGTTTCTTGCTCCCCATTGCCATTACTACAGTCTTAGTTCAGTGTCTGACCTAATGATAATAGCTATCATTTATTTAGCTTTATGTGTCAGGTCTCTGCCAAGCATTTTATTTGTCTTAGTTCTCACAACACCCCTACGTGATGGGTTCTGTCTTTAACACCTCTGATGTACAATCTCACTTTACTATCTGTCTTATTTTGGATGGCGTCCAGCTGTGGCTGTGGGCTGTGGCAAACAGTTCAGTGTGGGTTTAAGCTCATTCCAGGCTGATGGCATCTAGCTTTAAGTGCACATGCTACACATTTTTCACTTTCTGTCCCAGGAGTTTGACTCCTACTCCAAGTCTTAGGAGTCTCATGGGAGCTGATTCAACAAGCACAAATATACATCCTAGAAGCATAAGGATGTTAATGTCCCAGGGGGTCATCCTTCAACCAATAGGATATGAGATCTGATGAAAATTGCTTCTCTGTGTTAATCCTAGAATGGAAGATTCTGGAGAGGCATTACATACATTCCTCAAAAGGTCCAAATTAGATTGAGTTGATAGTATATCCTTGTATTGACTTTTCTTTATTTCCTATTTCATTCTAAGTTACTCCTCACTTCTTCTTACTGGGATTACCTTCCAAATAAACCACGTGGGTATGAGTCCAGGCTAAGACAATTAGTACCTAAAGTGGCTCTAGAAAGCATACCCTTCAGACGGGATGTTGGAGGGGGTCACTCACGGGTGAGACTGCAACAGGACCCCATTGCTGGTGGTAGTGGGCTGGTGGTAGTGGGCTGATAACCTTTTACCTTCCTCTTACCGGGGAAGTGGGCCTAACATTGAATGAAAGGTGAAGAGTTGGGTTATGGGATAGTTCTGGGACTTGAGTGGTATAGGGACAGTGGTAATTATAAGGACTCTGAGCTGACTGATCTCTTTTAGCTTTGGAAACCTTTAAAACAAGAGGTCAGCCAATTATCAATGCAGGGTATGCTGTGAAAAGAGGGCCTCCATGGTAGCATTTGGAGAGATCCTCATTGCCTGTGGCCATAAGACAGATTATGCTAAAAAAATCAGGCCCAGGATTTAATCACAGGGTTGGCAGAACTATATGCCTTCTGTGGGGGGTTTGTACTGTATCAACTAGAGCTAAACTGGAATTATGTTTCCCAGAACCCTCTTCTGAATTCAGGGTTAGCACTGGTCACAAGAGACATTTTGAGTGAGATTTGGAAGGCAGAAGTGAAGCAGCATCAGATGTGTAGATTTTTTTTACGTCTAAAAGTTGGTGATGACACTAGGTGCCGTTGCAGCTCCTACACGTTGCCAATCTGCTGTGTCATATTGTTGGTGTGGAGCAGTAGCCAGGCCTGCAGCTCCTGTTGGATCATCTCCATCAGCTCCTGGGAGTCCCGGGCCAGTGTGTGCAGGTTTTCTGCAGGGTACCCACATCACTGAAGGTAGTGAGGGACAGACATGGGCTCTTGTTTGTCCTCATGGGTTCCAGCTTATCTTTGGGATTCCAGTTTATCCTTGCTCCTTCCCATTTCATTTCATCTTTCCTGTCCAACTGCCTACCTTGCTGTCTTTAGGCTCAGCTCCAGATATGAAAGCAGCAGTCTTTACAGACGGTTTAACCAACTCCCACACCCGTGTGAGGCCAAACCTCTATAGAAGTCCTGTATTATTCTGTATCATTCATAGTGATTCTGCCTCTCCTATACACGCTTCACAGGTGGTCAGGGCCCTAATATGGGAGGAGTAAGACCCTGAGATCTCAGAGGGGGACATTTGGGTGAATGAACCTGAGAATCTTGAACCCCTGAATTTCCCTGAATCCTCTGGACAGGCAGGATCAACACCTTTTTAGACAAGAGGAGCCTTCCCTTGTTTGGAGACCATGCAAAGATCCCATTGAGGCGGATGCCTCACAAGATTATGCTTGTCCTTTTTATAGTCTGTCCCACCCTGTACCCCTAGTGTCTCTAGAACAGTAACTAGACACAATCTCAGCAAAGTCTAGTCAATGACATTGTTCTTATTCTGAGAGAAAATAGATAATTCCAGGGCCTGACAGTAGGAACAGGGGGAACATATGGGGAAGTGGATCTTGCAGGTATTCGATAGAACAGGGGAGGAAGAATAGTAAGGCTGGATAGGGAAGAATTTATTAACATTGAATTTATTAACATGGGAGCACTATTCATAACTCAGGATTTAACATCCTAGTAACTTGGTTCTAATATACTGCTGGGATGGTTTCTTGAAGCTTGGACATGAATGTGACCCATAATAAATTAGATAAATATGCAAGAACTGCTTTGGTAGAGTATCGAGGTCAGAAGTCTCAGAGAAGAGAGAATATTAGAATGGATTTATTATACGAAACTGGAGAACACAGTATCTAACCATGTTCCTTAGGAGGGTCCAGAGAAAATAGTTCATTCACCAAGGTAATGAAGAATGCACTGGTGAGGGGACACAGGCTGGAGTTGATAGGAGATGCTTCTATGAAACTAGGTTTCCTAGTATCCATAGGAATGATAGGATTCTGGAATGGCAGAGGCTTACCATTAGGGGCAGGTTGGATATACTTACCCTAATAGGCCAGAGGGGCATTCAGGGTGTCTTGACCCACAGAGATCTGGGGCAGTGGCTGACAAGTCATGAGCAAGAAGCACCCAGGACAACCAACCAGGATGTTACTTGACTTGTATGATTCAGACATTCATCTCTGAGGAATCTGAGCCTTCAGTTGCTTTGTTCTTATTGAGCTATGGTTGCTGCAAATGCCTGTTTAGCATTATTCACCAGGCATGGAAGCAATAAGAAATATCTTGGTATATCCCTTGAGTTCAAGATACATTCCTCCCTGTCACCGTTACGTAGTAGCAACTCTAGCTTCTCCTCTCCTTGAAGACTCAATGACCAAGCGAGAGGGGATTTGAGCCGTATTCTGTTAGTTTCCTCTTAAGCACCATCTGACATCATCTTCAAAATTCTTTATGCAAGCTTTGACTCACCTTGCCCTAACAGTGTCTTGCCTCAAGCACGCTCACTGTGGTCTTTTCCTTTCTGCCTCAGGGCTTCTCCAGTGCCCACCCAGCAGAGGATATAGGTGGGAGGGCACGCAGACGTGTGCAGCCTGGAAGTGCCAGAAGTTAATGCTCCCCCTAGGGCAACCCTTAACTAGAGGGGGCAGGAGCCAGTGGAGAAATGCTTCTTGTCTTTGCCCAGATTATTCTAGGAGCATTCTAATCACTCATCAGAGAGTCCTGGCAAGATTGAGCTCCAGTTGTCCACAGCAGTGCCCACCTCAATAAGGTACCCTTGTATTGGCTTATGCTCCCTTCTAGTTTCACTCTTCTTGGTCCTTTACTTCTCCTTCCAGTTAAATTACCTATATACAAGTCCTTTTCTGATGTTCCGCTTTGGGGAAGAAGCCAGGTTCATACAAGTACAGTTGTTATTTGTGTGTATGTGTCTTTGTCTGTCTACTACCTCCTTAATCTTGCTATCCATCTACCCACCCCCCATACATCTGTCCATCCAATTACAGGGTACAGTAAAGGGCTTAGAGTGTTAAAAATAATAGATCAGCACAGCTCGAGTAAATGCATAGAGCTTGTTCTAAACTGAGTTCATCTGAACCAAAACATGTTCTCTTCCTACTTCATTGTACTGCCTCCCACCTTTGAAGATGAAATCGATAGGCCTTAGCTTGTCTTGCAAAGTTCTCAGTGATCTGGTGCTACCTAACTGTCCATGTGGGTTTTTTATAGTTCACCAATATACAAGTTGTGCCACACACATGCTTACCCCTTTGCCAATAGATTCCTTTCCTTTCCTTGTGCTTCATTGTGGGGGGGTGCACACCCTGAAGTCTATTTGAAAAATGTCTGTGTATTTTCTGTTTCTTTTCTGAGTTCAATCAACTTGTTTCATTTCTTCCTTTTTTTGTTTGTTTGCTCATTTCTGTTTTTAGTTTTTATATTTCTGCTTCAGGATGTTTCCCCCCCCCAAAACCCAAAAGCCTGCCTGAAAAAGTTTAAATCAAGTTGAAAGGGTGTGTTAATATGGGATAATTTTTTTTTTAGAAGGGGAGGGGGAACAAAGGCTGAAATGCTTTGATTAGCATTTTCTGAATTTTTTGAATAGTAGTTTTCTGTGTCTATGGTCTTCCTTTTTTGGTATATCTGTTTATTCCCTACATAGAGCATTCCATAGCACCCTTCTGTTCAGTTTCCTTTATGGATGATGCTGGGGGATGGAATGGGATTGGTATATCACATTTCTCTTGTTTCTGTTGGACCCTTAATTTTTCCCTCTTATTCCTTCTTTCCCTTCACTGCCATGCTTCCAACTCTGCCTACCCTACTCTCTCTCTGGTTCACCTCAGAGGTTGTGCTTCTAGAAGGCCGATCCTCAAGCCTCTTTCCTAGCCCGTGCTTTCAAGTACCAAGTCCCAACCTATGTTTTTTGTTTTGGCTTTTACTGTTAGACTCTTTCGGGGTGGTGATTTTGTCTTGCTTTGTCTAAGTCTTCCATGCCCCTGTACTCATTTTCAGCGTCTTGTAAGCCTCCCTTCCTGTCTCGAAACCTTCAGACTTGCTGTGGCAGCAGTTCTGTTGGAATTTGGTCTGTTTTTCTATGACAGGTAATTTGAAGGTTGTAGTCTCTGACTCCTAGTACTGCAGAAGGCATGGGTCATATGTGGTTTTATTTGCTCTCTTTATTGGTTTTATGGTGTGTTTTTTTTTTTTTAAGGGTGAGCGAGGAGATTCGAAATCGGTCAGACTTCATTGTTCCTCAAACCCAGGAGTTTCTCTGTACTTTTAAGGGCTCAGCTCAAATTATCATCTTCTCTTCTTTCAAGTCTTTCCTTATAGTTTTCCAGTTTCCAGGCTCAGATATTTGCTGCTTCTTTGTGTTCTGACTACTTTACCTCTCTTCATTAATTATATTTGTTATATTACGTTGTAATTATATATTTGTCTCCTTTCCTGCCATCAAATTGTGAATGTCTCTAAACCAGCAAACGGTATACTTTCTTTTTTATGATGCATAGTGTGTATCTACTAAATGTATGAATTGACTTAAAGCAGAATAGAGACAGTTGATGAATGTCACCTCTGATCAGCCATGAATAACATGAATATTTTTGCATCAAATTGATCTTCAGTTTGAAAAGAAGATTAAGTAGAGAATCTGAATAATGGTCAGATTTTTATTATAAAATGCTAAAGTTTAAGGTAATGAGATTACCACTTCCTCCTGTATAGTTTATAATGTTAAGTTAATTTTTTAAAAAATAAATTCTATTGTGTATACTTAAGGTATATGATATGATGTTAGGGGGTGCATATCATATAGATAATAAAAAGCTTACTATAGTGAAGCAAATGAACATATCCATCACTTTATATAGTTATCCATTTTTTGTGTATGTGGCAGGAGCAGCTACAATCTACTCATTTAGCATGAATCCCATATATGGTATAATTTTATTACCTGTAGTCCTCATGTTGTATGTTACATCTCTAGACTTGTTCTTCCTACATATCTGCTACTTTGTATCCTCTGACCTATATCTCCCTATTCCTTGCCCGCTCCACCCTGGTAACCACTGCTTTGTTTTCTATCTCTATTTGCATTTAAAAAAAATTTCACATCTAAGTGAGATCATGTGATATTTGTCTTTTTGTGTCTGGCTTATTTCACTTAGCCTAATGCTCTCCAGCCTCATCCATGTTGTAGCAAATGGCAAGAACTCATTCCTTTTTGGGGCTAAGTAATATTCCATTGTGTATATACCAGCTTTTTATCTATTTATCTGTCAGTGGACATTTAGGTTGTTTCTATAACTTGGCTATTGTGAAAAATGCTATAGTGAACACAGGAGTGCATGTATCTTTATAAAGTGGTGATTTCATTTCCCCTGGGTGTATGCCCAGAACAGGGATTGCTGGGTTATATGATAGTTCTGTTTTTACTTTCTTTAGAAACCTCCATACCGTTTTCCATAATGCCTGTACCAATCTACATTTCTGCCAACAAGTGTACAAGAAGTCCCTTTATTCTACATGCTCACCAACTTTTGTGTCTTTGACTTTTTTATCATTTGTGTCTTTGACTTTTTTATAATAGCCATCCTAATGAGTGTGAGGTGGCATCTTGTAGTGATTT
>NW_012152463.1:244828-246185 GCF_000956105.1 Propithecus coquereli
TCCTTTCCCCAGTCCTTTTGGTGCCCTTGTCAAAAGTTAGTTGACCCTATATGTTTAGATTTATTTATGGGCTCTATATTCTTTTTTTTTTTCCCCTATAAGAATTTTTTGCTTTTAATCTGGGCTCTATATTCTGTCCCACTAGTCTGTGTGCCTGTTTCTATGCCAATACCATACTGTTTTAATTACTATACCTTTGTAATATAATTTTAAATCAGGGAGTATGATACCTCCAACTTTGTTTTTCTTTCTCAGAATAGTTTTGGCTTCAGGGTGTTTTAAGTTGCCATATGAATTTTGGGATTATTTTTTCTATTTCTGTGAAGCATACCATTGGGCTTTTAATAGGGACTGCATTGAATTTGTGTATTTCTTTGGGTAGTACGGACATTTTAACAATATTAGTTCTTCTGATCCATGAGCATGGGATATCTTTTCATTTATTTGTGTCTTGTACAGGTCTTTTACCTCCTTGGTAACATTTATTCCTAGGTATTTTATGTTCTTTGAGGTTATCATAAATGGATTGTTTTCTTGATTTCTTTTTCAATTAGGTTCTTATTTGTGTATAAAAATGGTACTGATTTTTGTATGTTGATTTTGTATCCTGAAACTTACTGAATTTATTAGTTCTAACTTTTGTGTGTGTGGAATCTTTGGGGTTTTAAACATACAGGATCATACTATCTGCAAATAGAGGTAATTTTACTTTTTCCTTTCTGATTTGAATGCCTTTTATTTACTTTTCTTATTCAATTTCTCTTGCTAGTAATTTCAGTGCTATGTTGAATAAAAGTGGTCAGAGTGGGCATCCTGCCTTATACCAGAGCTTAGTGGAAAAGCTTTCAGTTTTTCCCTGTGGATTATAATGTTAGCTGTGGGTTTTTCATAAATGGTCTTTATTATATTGAGGAACTTTCCTTCCATACCTGAATTGTTGAGAATTTTTTTATCAAGAAAGGATATTAGACTTTGTTGAGTGCATTTTCCCCATCAAGATGATCATATGGTTTTTATCTTTCATTCTGTTAATGTGATATATCACATTGATTGATTTGTATATGTTAAGCCCAGCCTTACTTGTCAGGGATAAATCCTACTTGGTCATGATGTGTAATCTTTTTGATGCGTCGTTAGGTTTGGTTTGCTAAGATTTTATTGAGGATTTTTGCATCAATGGTCATTGGAGACATTGGCCAGTAGTTTTCTTGTGATGTCTTTGTTTCGCTTAGGTATCGCCAGGTGATGCTGGCCTCATAAAATGTGTTTGGAAGTATTCCTCAGTTCTATTTTTTGAAAGAATTTAAGAAGTATTGGCATTAATTCTTCTCTGAATGTTTGGTAGAGTTTAATCATG
>NW_012152463.1:246670-258132 GCF_000956105.1 Propithecus coquereli
TTTTTTAATATAGGCATGTATCGCTATACACTTCCATTTTAGAACTACTTTTACTGCATCCTATAGATTTTTGGTACATTGTGTTTCCATTTTCATTTGCCTCAAAATTTAAAAAAATTTACCTTTTGATTTCTTTGACTCATTGGTTGTTCAGGAGCATGTTGTTTAATTTCCACATGTTTGTGAATTTTCGAAAACTACTGTTGATTTCTAGTTTTGTATTATTGTGTGAAAAAATACCGAATATGATTTTAATCTTCTTAAATTTGTTAAGACTTGTTTTGTGGCCTAACCTATGGTCTATCCTGGAGAATATTCCATGTGCACTGGAGAAAAATGTGTATTCTGCTGCTTTTGGATAGAAAGTTCTGTATATGTCTGTTAGATCCATTTGGCCAAAAGTGCAATTCAAGTCTGGTATTCCCTTATTGATATTCTGTCTGGTTGATCTATTCATTGTTGAAAGTGGGGTATTGAGACTCTCCACTATTACTGTGTGTTTTTTGAGAGAGAGTCTTGCTCTGTGGCCAGGGCTAGAGTACAGTGGTGTCATCATAGCTCACTGCAACCTCAAAGTCCTGGGCTCAACTGATCCTGCTGCCTCAGCCTCCTAAGTAGCCAGGACTACAGGCACGTGCCACCGTGCCTGGCTAATTTTTCTATTTCTAGTAGGCACAGGGTCTTGCTCTTGCTCAGGCTAGTCTCGAACTCCTGACCTCAAGCGGTCCTCCTGCCTTGGCCTCCCAGAGTGCTAGGATTACAGGCATGAGCCACTATGTCCGGTCTTAAGCATTTCTTATAAGGCAGGTCTAGTGATAATGAATTCTTATAGCTTTTGCCTTTATTTATCCTTCATTTCTAAAGGACAGCTTTGCTAGGTATAGTATTCTTAGCTGACAGATTAAAAAATTTTTTTATTTTACTTTTTTATTTTTTAATCAAATAATACATGCAAATTGTAAAATCAGATAGTTTTTCAAAGAATATCAAGAAAAACAGCACTCCTTTGTCCTCCCCACCTCCCCATCCCACTTGAGATGACATCTTCCAAAAGGCAGTTGGTTTCAATGTTTTAGTTACGCTGGCAGTCTTTGTCTTTCAGCACTTTAAAAAATCATCCCATTCTCTCTTGGCCTGCAAGTTTCTGCTGAGAAGTCCGCTGATAGTCTAGTGGGGATTCTCTTATATGGGACTTGAAGCTTTTCTCTTACTTGCTTTTAAAATTCTCTTTGTCTCTGACAGTTTGATTACAATGTGCTTCAGAGAGGATCTGTTTCGGTTGAATCTATTTGGAGATCTTTGAGCTTCATGAATTTGGGTGTCTGTGTATCTCATAGAATTTGGGAAATTTTTAGTGGCTATTTCATTAAATAAACTTTAAGTACCTTTCTGTATCTTTTCTCATTAAATAATATAACATTCATAATGCAAAAATTTGTACACTTAGCGGTGTCCCCTAAGTCCCATAGACTCTCTTCACTCTTTTTCCCTTTTTTAAATTCCTCTGAGTTATTTCAAAAGACCTATTTTCAAGTTCATAGATTGTTATGCTTTTCTATCCTGCTGGTAAAGCTCTCAATTGCATTTATTTCATTGATTGAATTCTTCATCTCTAAGATTTCTGTTTCTTTTCTATGATATCTATTTTTTTTTGTTGAGTTTCTTATTCAGAACATGAATTTTTTCTTGATTTCATTGAATTATCTATTTGTACTTTTTTTTTTTTGTTTGTTTGCATCATACTGAATTTCCTTAGGATCATTATTTTGAATTCCTTTTCAGGCTATTCGTAAACTTCCATTTCTTTGGAGTCACGTACTGGAGAATTATTGTGTTTTTTTGGTGGTGTCAGTGTTTCCTTGCCTTTACATGTTTCTTATGTCCCTACCATGATGTCTGTACATCTCATGGTGCAATCACTTCTTCCAAACTTTGCCGAATGGCTTTTGTAGGGGAAGACTTTCACCTGCAGATAAGCCTAAAGATGCCAGTTAGGCAGGATGCAGTGGCTCTGGTCTCGTGTAGGCACAGTGGTATAGTCTTTGTACAGCTTCTTCAGTTGTGATTAATGGTAGTGATGACTGTGGGTGCCCCAGTGGTATAGATTGCAGGAGTTAGTGGCAGTGTTGGTGGCTGTGTAGATTATTAGGGCAAGGACTTTAGACATCATCCTGTTCTTGTTTTCCTCATACTAGGGAGTCTTAGCCAAAGGTATCTCTTTTGGTGTTAGGTCTGACATGGCTCACAGGCAGCCACAGCAGCTCTGAGATCCAGGACACAAGTGCTTAGAATGGCTGTGGAGCCAGGTTCCTGAGCTCAAGGTCTTGTGAAACTAATGTAGCACTTACAGCTTGAGATGCAGGTTTACTCTCCAAGACATGAGTGGATGCAGTTTTCCCACTAAGCTGGGGTTAGTGAGGCATGTTCCAGCAGCTCAGTCCCAGGAAGCTGGGATGTAGGTGTGGTTTTGACCCTGGGGAGTAGGGCATAGCATCGGCACAGTAATGGAAAAGAAAGGGTGCTCTGGAGGCTCCAGTCCTGGGAAGCAGAGCATAGCTGCAATATGGGACCCCGAACTAACAGGTCCCAAGGTACCACACATTTGTGACTCTGGACCGTGGGATGGTGGGACATGATGGTAGCCCATGCTCTGTGAGGTGAGATGTAGCAGCAGTAAGGCCCCAGGAATGGCTAAGAAGGGCTTGGGCCCTGGGAGGAGCACAGCAGTGACTCCACTGCCTGGAGAGGTGGGTTGCCTCAGCAACTTGGATTACTGGGAACTAGTGCAGTTCCAGTTAGGCGGACTCTATGGGTGTTCAGCCTGGATTGGGTGGCACAGCTCATCCAAGGTTCTGATTCCCTGGGACCTGAGGCACCATGTCTGCTTGGCTGCAGAAAGCAGGGCGACATGGGTCAGCAGAGCCTACATATCTTTGCGGGTAGGATGCTGGGAGGTGCAACTGATCTTGTGTGCTGGGGGCTTGGAGTCCCTGGAGGGCAGCGTCCTGCCTTAGCTTTGGTGCTGGGGGGCATGGCTGCTCCAGTGTGCAGGAAGCCTGAGGTCCCCAGGGTAGGGAGGGGTGCTATGTCTGCTATGGGGTTGGGGGTATTGCATCTGCTATGGAGCTGAGAGTGTGACTGCTCTGATAGTTTGAGGCTCCAGGTCCAGAAGCTCAGATCTAAAGGGAGAGTACACCAGTAGCTGGCATGGAGGGGTGGAGCTGTTCTGGTAGCTTGGCCTTAAGAGAGTGAGGTGTAGCAATAGCTTGGCTCAGGGATGACATGCTACTGGGTGGGCATGGTGCAGTGGCAGCTGAGCCTTAAGGTTGGAGGTATGCAATGGCTACTTGCCTGGGAGCAGGACACACTCTAACACTGGATGCATTCCAAGATGGCACAAGGCAGTAGCAGCACAGGCCCTGGAAGGGTAGGTGGGGCACACTGTCTGCTCTTTCTCTGGGGGAAGCTCAGTGTGCGGACACCAGGGAGCTCCCTCAGCTATGCTCTGAGCCTGTGAGGATTGCAGGAGTCTCCATAGTGAAGACTACAGGTGTCTATGGTGGTGATGGAGGACGCCGAAGTCCTCGTGCTTACCGTTTCTCCACATGGAGAAGTCCCTCCTGGTTCCAAGCTGATCACCACTGGGGCATGGGGTGGCAGAGGTGAGGTGCTTCCTTCTTTTCTCTGTGCAGCCATCCTGGGTTTCTGTACTCCACAGGATTTCTGCTGCTTCTTTGCTGTTTCCTAGTGTCCTCCTTTAGTTATTTTGTTCAAAATGTAGTTGTTTATTCATTGTTTTGTTTTTTCGTGTGTGTTACAGGGAAATGCTGGGAGCTTCTAGTCAGCCATCTTGCTGAAGTCACTCAATGTTAATTAATTTTTAAACCTTAAAATGACCTTCATATATACCTGTTCCTTCCTCTCATATTGTTGTGTAGTTAAAATTCTGGAATCTGACATAATTCATGGTTCTTTCTTTCTTTCTTTTATTCATTCATTCCAAACAGTAGCTATGAAAAGTTTCTATAAAATTACTGTTTTTAAAGAATCATTTTAATGTATAAGTGACTGTCCACCTTTTTGCTATACAAAATGTATTTCATGTGTCACATGGCTAAAATTCCACATACTTATGGAAAAGACAAATTTTGGTTCTTAAATATACAATGCTGAATTTACCTAATTGACTTTGGGTGTAGGTGTGCCAAAATCCCATTATCTGCTCAGTTACTGCTCTTTTTTAGCACCTGGGAACAATCTGGTCTGTGATTTTTCTGAAAATCGTTTTGAAATAAAGGGTTTTGACAATATAGTTGTATATCTTTAAGGAAAGTGGACATATAGAAATTCAGACTCTTTACATAATAATTAAATATTCTATTGAGAAATTTGGGCCTTTTCTACCTAACTTTCATAACACAGACATTTTTTAAAGTGAGAGCTGTTTATTCTGAGACTAAAGGATCCATTTATCCCATTTATTATTTATAATACCCCATTTTGTATTGTTGGCCATGATTATTAGACACAAAAATCACATAAGATTTTAGCAAATTAAATAAGAGGTCTGTATACAACCTCTTATTGTATGGTATAATTCACAGGTCTTTTTAAAAAACTGGCTTTCTTCAGAATTCCCTGTAGAAAGGTATGTTATAAACAGCAAATGTTAGTCAACATTGTACCTCATTCACTGATGTACAGGCCAGAGGGAAATTTGACTCTGTACATGAATTTGTTCAGAATATAGATTTGTTAGTTTTCTATATTCTGAAATTAATAAGGAAAATGAGAAAAGGGAGCAGAATGGATAGACATCTGATGTTTGTTTGCCATGAAGTATAGACGTTCTTTTTCTTTGGTTCTGTTTGTATGGTAATTGTTTAATTCTATATTTTAATTATATTTTTGTCTCTTCAAAAAAAATACTAGGTAAGATGCGTGAAGGATTTGGGATTGTGAAGTAAATTTCTTTGGAAACATTTTAATTCCTCAAGGACACTATCCCTGAGAGGACATTTTGACCCTACTATTCTTAGAAGTGTTATCTGTAAAGCATTCAAAAGCTTGTGAAGAAACCGCTCTGATCTTTTGAGGCAGGACATGACATTTACTGTACCATCACTTGGTTATGATCACTACTAGTAGTAGAATTCAGACAGATGCTTTACCTATGCATTCCCATTAAATTGTCAACTACCCTGTGTGGTAAGTGCTATGATTATCTTTGTGTTACAGAAGGTGAATTTAAAGGTTGGGGGCTTTGCTCAAGTTCACATATCTTGAAAGTGGCAAAAGTGAGTATGAATCTAGGTATTTTCTATTTCTACAAAAAGCTGTGACTGATTTTTCACTCTGCCTGAGAAGAACATACCTTTATATATTTATTATCTATCTATCTGTCAATCTATCTATTTTCAAGGTGAGGTGGTGTAAGGTGTTTGGGAGTGAGAGAGCTAGGCTGGGGAAGAGAGGCTAATGTTTTTGTATCTTTAGGAATTGACTGTTAACTTTGGTTTTAAATTTGTTTTTGTTTTAAGAGATTATTTTAAAAAGCATGAATCTTTTCTGATAGGTGTAGAGAGTAAAGATGCATAAACCTACCAACTAGTGTCATCTAATCTTACTGTTTTGTGATGTTTAGTTAATCGCTATTTTTCAAGAAAGAGAACACTACAAATTTAGCTGAAGCTTATATACCCCTCCTTGATCCCATCCCTCTTTCTCTTCCTTCCCAGAAGTAACTATTATCCTGAATTTAGTTTTTGTTAGCCCAATAATATTTTTATACTTTTACAACATAAGTATATATCCATAAATTACAGCACATAATGTTTTGTATGTTTCTCCTTACAGCACATAATAATGTTTTGTATGTTTCTCTTTACATAAACGATATCATATTCACATCTTATTAAATATATAAATACACACATATATCCTTATTGTCCTTATGATACATATCCTCCCTTGCTAACATTGTAAATGAGAATTGTGACTATGGACATCTGTCTTTTATTAATGTATTTTCATTGCTCTATGGTATTTCATTGTTTGACTGAACTATAATTTCATCATCTGTTACCCTGTTCATGGACATTTAGGTTTTTACTTTTTTGCTATTGTGCAATGGTGTTGACTGTGGCATTGCGTGTGACTCCACATACATACGTGCAAGAGCATTGCTGAGAGGTAAAGATTGCCATAATCTTCAGGTTACATGTAAGTGGAGAAAGAAAAACAGTACCAAATGGCATAAGCTCTTGCTTGAGCAGTCCTGTGGGGTATGGAGTGGGGAAGGGGAGACTTAAGAGACTGGAAAAGTGGAGAGAGAGCCAAAAACTTTAGACAAAACACAGGCAGAAATCATCCTCAGAAAGAGAAAGTATCAACATATTATGTGCCAAAATACTGAACCCTCTTGGCTTGGGACTTGTTAGTTCACAGCTTTGGCTGAGGAAAAGGGCTTTAAAGTTAGCAGGACCAGAAGTGGCAGTCTCAAAGAAGCATTGCTTCTAGAGCAGAATCAGATGAATAGAAAAGGGATCAGCACTTTAGAGATGTGACCAGTGAAGAAAAAGAAATAAAAGGAGAAAATGACACATCTTGCAGAGACAAGAAAAATTAGTCATCAGTCCTTCCCCATTATTCATTAAACAAAGTGAACCTCACCAAACTGATAGGGATCGTGTATACTTGGAACCCTGTGCACTAAATGCCTAGAAATAGAAAAGAAAATTAGTACAAAACTACCGTAAAAAGAAAACAGAAAATGCAAATCAAAACATTCCCCCAAATCCAATCATTATGGAGAATAAAAACAGAAACACAATACCCCAAACTGAATAAATGCCCTGAGGCATGCATTAGGCAGTGTTGGGGGAAAGCCCACCTGAATCAGATATCACAAACTTTGAATGAAATGGACCAAAAAACGGAAGAAATGCAGCAACAGTGGACTGGATTCTGGGCAAAAAAAAAATGAAGGAAAAGAATCATATCCGAAACGAAAACTGTATTTACAAGGTCCCCAAGGAAGAATAGGTTCTAATAAAAATTTAATAAGGGGCATTGAAAAAAATCAAGGAAACACTTTTTTTTTTTTTTTTTAATTAGATACAGAAAGAAAAAACATCAGAGAAAAAGTGATTGTGGCTGGGTGTGGTAGTTCATGCCTGCAATCCTAGCTCTTTAGAAGGCTGAGGTGGGAAGATTGCTTGAGACCAGGAGTTCAAGACCACTCTGGGCAATAGCGAGACCCCATCTCTATAATAAATAAGAAAAATTAGCCAGTTGTGGTGGCACGCACCTATCGCCCCAGCTACTTGGGAGGCTGAGGCAAGAGGATCGTGTGAGCCCAGGAGTTCAAGGCTGCAGTGGGCTATGATGATGTGATGACGCCACTGCTCTCTAGCCCAGGCGAAAGAGAGGGACCCTGTCTAAAAAAAAAAAAAAAAATGATTGAAATGGAGAACAGGCAAAGAAGATGTAACATGTACAAATGGAGTCCTTAAAGAAGAAAAATTATCCGAGAAATGTAATTCCAAGAATAAAAAAAGATTTGAGCCTACACACTGAAATGACCTGCTGGGTTCTAGGGAAAATTGATAATGATAATGATTTGATGATTTGCTCCTATAATGATCAGGTCTGAGACATAGCCTGGTAATACTCCATTTAATATTACTATTAGATTTTAGTATTTAGTATTAGTCATATTATTAGACTTTAAAAATTAAAAAAATCCTTAGAGTTTCAGGCAAAAAGATAAATTATACACGATAGGATAATTAGCTAGTATCAGGCTTCTCAAAAGCAAGTTACAAAGCGAGGCAATATTGGAGAAGCTTTGTTTTTTTAAAGAACGTTAGGAAAAGAAAGCACAAACCAAGAATTTTATCTAACTAACACTTTAAAAATTAAGGCTATAAATAAAGTTTTGAATATCCAAGAACTCATAGACTATCCTACACGGGTAGTCTTCCTGGGGATCTAGGTGATAAGTTTCATCCAAAGAGACTGGGGAAAAGAAGTGACGGTGAGCACTTAATACATTTATTTGTAGAGCTGAGACTAAAACAAGGACAGGGCCATAGACAGGAGAGCAGTGTGTAAATCTTAAATTATATTGAGTATGTATTTTTAATTTATACCACATAAATATGCATAGTGCATAAGTACATGTACATGCTTGTTCCCAGTTTTGGTTTCAATTTCAATTTTACTTGTAGTCACAGCAAACATCTAGTTCCTTGAGATTTCACACACAGAAGCAGAACTCAGAAACCATGCAAACCATGTAAACATTTTCATATTCAAGCATTGATTTCCAATCTAAAAAGGTGATAGGAAAGGGATATAGGACCCGAATCCTTAAATGTTCAACCTCTTTTTCTGCTTTAACTGCCGCCAAGTATCTTCAAGTTGCTGATATTCTGGTGTTTCCTATAAGACACAGGGAGGTGAGCACATAGGTTGTTTGATGAGAAGTGGCTTAGTGATGGCATAGCAGGCCAGGCTTTTATACTAGCTAGAGATATAGACATTATTGATATACTTCACTTTCCATTGGTTCAGTGATACAATTATTTGGGTTTCATTATTCAATTATATCATTATTCTTGTATTCATCATACTTTTATTTGTTCTGGGTAAGTTGGCCATATCCTTATTGGTTTGTTTGGGATGACTTAAACCAGTAAACAAGTTTAAGGTCAAATAATTTCATATCCAGATAATTTCCTGTATGTGAAAATTGTAAGCAAATGGTTATAAGCCAACTGAATAAGGCATTTCTTACAATACTTTGAAACACACATACTACATATGTATACAACATAAGTTCATGTACAGCATAAGTGTGTGTACAGCAGATGTAAATATATATAAAATGGCCTAAATATACATAATTGTATGACCTAAGTATATATAAATATATGGCCTAAATATGCATTTCCTAGCTCCATTCATGAAAGAGCCTAGAAGACAAGATACCCCAATAGCAAGGAGCATACCTGGCGCCCAGGTCTTGGTTTGTAATACCATTTCCCATTAAAAGGAATCAAGGCTACTTGTAAGAGAAATCAAGGAAGTGCTCCCCTGCCCCCTCCAAAAAAGAAAAGACAAGACAAGACAATAACAAGGTCATAATTCTGCCTAACATGATACAGCTATCCTGTGTTCTACTGAAAATGTCCTAACTCTTTTCTCCAGAAGAGGATTCATAGTCCTTTGATGATGTTTACTCTTCTCCTTGATATCCTCTTATTTAAATACTATGATATAAAGTTAATACATCTTATGTTACATGATAAGGGCATAAGAGAAGGTAGAGAGCAAAGATATTTGACTAATAAATGTATTTATATATATATACACACACACACACATAAACATTTTTATAACAAAATAAGGAAATACCCATGATAATTATAATCCTCATTTCTGTAACTGATCACATGGTCCTAGCTGGTATTTATAACTATTTTCTTCCATTATTTATTCTGTATGCACTTTGCCTTCAGCTGGTCCCTCAGGTGGTCGAGGTTCTTCACCTGGTTGTGTGACCCAAACCTTCATTCCTGAAGGGTCCGGGCCATTAGTAGTCCTGCATGATTGGGTTGTTGTAGTTTTCCATTGACTTTAATCACAGGGCATGGTAATACTAATAGATGCCCTAAGAGATCTCTGTATTCTAGACTACCTTTTCTTCATTGTGGAGTAGCAGTCCAAATCTTCATTGGTAGTCAGGATCAGTCACCCCAGCCAACACTGTAAGCCCTTCTCTGCCTGTTGATTTAGAGGCACAAGGAGCCCAAATGGTTGAGTGGCAGTCTTAACTTCCAGTTCAGTGGAATCATTGTTATATCTCCTGGTGGAAGCATTTCTGCCGCTGGAACTAAGACCTATAAGCCAGCAGAGCATAAAATCACAGGAACAGGGCACAAACATTTTGCTAATGGGTTTCTGGGGGTAATAATGGTGTCACTTCCATTTCCACCCCTTGATTCCTGGATCCATGAATCCTGCCTGTGGGAGAAATAGCACCATTTATTAGATGCTGATTCAGAGTATATATAGCCTCTTGGAGAACCTTGCCACAACCCTGCAAGGAACTGGACCCAGCAGAGTCTTCAAAGACCATTCCACTGTTCTATCAAGCCTACTGCTTCAGGATGGTGAAGAACATGGTAAGACCAGTAAATTCCATAAGTATGGGCCTACTACCACACTTCATTTGCTGTTACTTGAGTTCCTCTATCACAGGCAGTGTTGTGCGGGATACTGTGACATTGGATAAGGCATTTTGTAAGACCATGGATGGTAGTTTTGGCAGAAGTATTGCATGCAGGGAAGACAAATCTTTATCCAGAGTGTCTATTATAGCAAGAACAAAACTCTGCCCTTTCCGTGATGTAAGCAGCCTAGTATTATCAACCTGCCATTAGGTAACTGGCTTATTATTCTGGGCAGTGATGCCATACTGGTCTCTGCTGCTGGCAGATTGGGCATTCAGCATTGGCTGTAGCCAGGTTGACCTTGGTGAGTAGAAGTCACCAAGAAGTCCATGTTGCTAAGCCCATGCATAACTTTCATCTGTGCTGCCATGGCCACTTTGTTCATGAACCCATTGGGTGATGACAAGGGTGGCTAGGGAAAGATGCAGACTAGTACCCGGAGAACAGGTCATCCTATCCACTTAATTATTAATACCCTTCTCTGCTGAGGTCATCCTTTCTTTGGTGGGCATTGACACAGGATGCAAGTATCTTCAGTTTTTGCCCATTTAGAGAGCCCTAGCCACATGTCACTTCCCCAGACTTCCTTGTCACCAATTTTCTGATCATCTTCCTTCCAAGTCTCTGACAATCTAACCAAACTGGTGATAGCCCATGAATCAATATATAATCACATGTCTGGTCACTTTTCCTTCCAAGCAAAGTGAACAACCAGGTGCACTGCTCACAGTTCTGCCCACAGGGAGGATTTCCCTTCACCACTATCCTTCAGGGATGTCCCAGAAAGGGACTATAGTGCTGTAGCTTTCCACTTTTAGGTGGTGCCTGTATGTCACACAGAACCATTGCAAACCAGGCCTGAGTTTTCTCTTCCTCTGTTAATTGATTGTAAGAAACTCGCTGTGAGCCCATGGGTGCAGGCTGGGAGAAAGAAGGCAGTGTAACAGGAGTGCCTTCAGGGCCTACTCAGCCCAGTCTTACGTATGCCACTTCTATTTGGTGATGGGATGCTGCTGTGCATGCCTAACTTTATGGAAAACAGTCTGCTTAAAATCCATTGATTTAAATATTAATTTCATCCTAAAAGCCTCACAGAAACACCCAGAGTAATGGTTAAATAAATATCTGGGCACCCTAGACCCAAAAAGCAGTATGTATGAGTGTATGAATAAGAGAGTAAACAAATGTGACAGAATGCTAAAAATTGGAGATTAGGATCAAAGG
>NW_012152463.1:258642-262813 GCF_000956105.1 Propithecus coquereli
CATAATTGTGCTGATACTCCTGTCATAAAGTGAGAAGCGTTCATTGCTTAACTTGGTTTCAGGGGAATGGGGTACACATTTCATGTGTGAAATGAGAAAAGGAGGGTACAGCAGGGTTGCATGCTCTAGTGCCTCTAAGTCCCTCCAGAGCACTCCTTGACTTTTTTCTTTTAAATCACAGCATTGGGGTCAGAGCATGGTTATGGTTTAAAAAACAGCTAAAACTGAGATAGGAGAGGAAGACTGGGACAAGACAGGATGAATCTAGTTTCTTTGGTCCTCAGTTTTCATATAGCATTAGGTTATATAGTTCACCATGAGTTAAAATTAACATTTGAAAAAGTAGCAGTATTCTTTAAAAATGAGTTGGCAGTAGCCCAATGAAAGTTTATAGCTCTAAGCACAAATTATTACAAACTGATGTTTGATTTAAGGCTGCTACATTTAAGCGCTAATAAAAACCAAATTGACACTATTAGCAGCATGTGGTCTGAAAAATAGAAAAAGGAAAGGGTGTTGGTAAAGTACTTTCTCACAATAGAATTAAGTGTAGAAGTGACAATAGAACCACAGTGGGAAAATGAGGTTATGACTTAGGAGGAACAAAGTGCTGCTATATTTTCTTACATCAAATTGAAATCTTACCCTTGGGAATATTACTTGGGACTAGTAAAAATTAGTATCTTCTTTGGCCGGGCATGGTGGCTCATCATGCCTAGTGCTAGTAATCCTAGCACTATGGGAGGCAGAAGCAGGAGGATCACTTGAGTTCAGGAATTTGAGACCAGCTGAGCAACAGTGATACCCCATCTCTACAAAAGATAGAAAAATTAGCCCGTGTGGTGGCACATGCCTGTAGTCCCAGCTACTTGGAAGGCTGAGGCAGGAGAATCGCTTGAGCCCAGGAGTTTGAGGTTGCTGTTAGCTATGATGACACCACTGCACTCTACCCAGGGAGACAGAGTGAGACTCTGGCTCAGATAAACAAAACAACAACAACTATGTCTTTGTCAGGCATGTTGGCTCACACCTGTAATCCTAGCACTTTGGGAGGGCTGAGGCAGGAGGATCACTTGAGACCAAGAGTTAGAGACCAGCCTGAGTAACTTAGCGAAACCTAGTCTCTACAAAAAGTTTAAAAATTAGCTGAGTGTGGTGGTGTGTGCTTGTGCTCCCAGCTACGTGGGAGGCTGAGGCAGGAGGATTGCTTGAGCCCAGGAGTTTGAGGTTGCTGTATGCTATGATGACACCACTGCAGTCTAGCCCAGGCAACAGAGTGAGACCCTGTTTCAAAAAAACCCCAAAAACAAACAAAAAAACTCACTATATCTTTCATGAAAAGTATAATTCAAAATATATCAACAAACATAAAAATAATTTTGGTAGAACTTTGGAAGCTGGGATGTTTGCCTGCTGTAATGGTTTAATTTTTTATCATTTACAAGTTACCTAATTTTTGCTTGCCAGAATACTGAAGCCAAGGTTTCTATTATAAATGAATGTATAACTTACTTTGATAACAAGGAATGCTGTGCTGAATATAAATAGGGTGGATATGTACTTTATTTCGATTCAGGTTTGAGGCATGATTATCTTTAACCTATTTGTCAGGTAGTTAATGATTTATAAACTACCACTAAGGGAACTTGCTTTTGAAAAACCTCTGTACAATCCTTTTGATTTGCTGTATTACTCCTTAACTTGTATTTTTCTTCACATTTTTGTGTATATTACGTTCAATCATATGACATGGCCAGGAAATGAAGTATTCTGACTGACTGTTCTTTTAAATAAAGCTTTTGTTTTGTAATAATGGCAAATTTTCCAGTAATTAGACTACAGTAAAATTGTTTACTGTTTATTCGCTATCCTCATTTGGAAACCCCATAGATATTTCATGTACTTTTTTTAATTCATAAAGTTTATGATCACCAATGCTACACACACACACACACACACACACACACACACACACACACAGCTGCATATAAAATAGTGATGCACTATTAAATCACCCGCTATTAAAGCAAAGACATAAAAACTTGCAACATTTATGAATAATACATTAATAAACAGTGTATTTTTATAAAAATGAACAAGTTTTTTAGAGGCTGTACTATAACATAAAAATGTATGCATTTAGAAAAGTCTTAGAAGCTTTATATTGCTATTTAGAAATGTGTGATTTTTCTAATAAGTAAGTATTAACTTCGATAAGTAAAAAATGTATGCAGAACCATAACCAAATAAACATTAAGTGAATCCTTGTTGAATCTGAAAATTTGTTCTTTAATATTCATGTTTTGAATACTTTTATGCTTATTACTTTATGCTTATTATAGCTCTGTGTTTTTCTGTTGAGGTATAATTTACATACAGCAAAATTTATTCTTTTGGCATACAGTTCTGTGAGTTTTGATAAATGCTTACAGTTCATGTACAACATTTTGAAAGTTGATCTTAACTTGTTCTTTATCCCTAGTACTTTATAATCTCATGATCACTTAAGGATTATCATTGTGAACTTTAATGATATCACTGTAGCGATTCAGAATTTGGTAATTTCAGTAATTTCCAGTGTTTTCTCCTTGTGCTTAGTAGAATTAGTGAATAACATATTAAGGAATTTACTTTTTCCTCTCTTTCTGTACTTTCAATGGCTTACTGTAGCTTCTGTCGTTTCTGGCCTTGACTGTTGCATCAGCCTGTATGTTGGTTTTGGTATCTTCCATCTCAATTCCTTTGTAGTTTGTCTTCCACACTGCTGCTCCTGGTCTTTCTAAGGCACAGAACTGATTACATTAATCCTCTGTTTAAAATCTTTCATTGGCTCCCCATTGCGTTTAGATGGGGAGAAATAAAATGCATGCTTTCCAAATCAAATATAAATGTCTTTCATGAATTGATTCCTGCCTTGTGTCTTGCTGTGCCTTCTTTCCTCTTCCTTCCCATGCATCAGCCTGACTGCACTAATTGCAGATTCCCAGATAAGCCATATTCTCTGTTGTCTTGGTGCTTTTGTAGGCTTTTACTTCCTACTCAAAGCTTTTTTTTTTTTACCCTGCTGTCCGTTAGCTGCCCAACTTCCCCATACCTTCAGATGGACTGAGTTGCTCTCTGGTGCTCTTCTGCTACTGTTTACCTGATTCCTCTCTAATAGTGCTTGCATCTTGGGCTTGGTTACTTTTGCCTGAGTGTCTCTACTGCTTGTGATTAGGGAGTATGTCTGTTGCAATATTGCCAGTACTTTGCAAAATGTCAGATACAAGTAAGCATTCAGGATGTTTGTTCAATTAATAAACTATATATTATAGTTACATGTAGAGTATGATGCCTACATGAAACCTATGAAATAGATAAGGAGAAGAAAAATGTATTATGGCAGCAGTGCACACCAGAATTCCTGATATGGAGGGAACTGCATTTGAGGCTAGCTCACTTTGGGTTATGGGACCCTGTGAGTATGAATGTTAGCTGGAGCCGAGAGGTCAAAATAAATGGAGAGAAACAAGGGGATGGATTTGTTGGTTTGTTCCTAATAGGGAAGGGGAGACAGAAAGAAGCAAAAACTCAGAAAAGTGATGTGAGGCCAGGGGATAGATAAGAAAAAGATCCCCTTCCCCCAAAGTTGGATGATGGAGAAATAGATTAAGAACGCACCATCTTCTAGCTCCTTTCGAGGGAGTTGTTTTCATTGTTGCCTGGTGTATCACTCCTCTGCCTTTCACTGAAATCTGGTATGCTAAGAAATGCTTTTTGCACATGTTGGGTTTTTGTTTTCGTCTTTTGTAGAAGTCAGACAATGACCTATGTATTGTCTAGATTGGTACAGTGCAGAAAACAGGTGGTGGCCAAGTAGCTCCAAGGGTTCTGAGGTCAGCCCTGCTAAGTAACTGAGGGAAACCTTGGCAGACAGGGGAGGCTTTGGACTTGAACAGGCTATGGCATTGCAGGATTTGAATCCATTTAGTCTAGATTATAAGGAGCTGACAAGCCCTACCTAACAACTAGGATACATACAGGACAAAAAAAGATTGCAAATGAACACACAAAAATGAGAGTAGCTAGTGTTGGAAAGATGGATGAACTGTAGTTGTTTCCTCGGAGACTTTCTCTGTCATAGTTCATAATGTAAGAAAAGTTTTACAAGAGGAAAATATCTACAATATAT
>NW_012152463.1:265327-267054 GCF_000956105.1 Propithecus coquereli
GCCTCCCAGAGAGCTAGGATTACAGGCGTGAGCCACCGCGCCCAGCCTATTTATTTATTTTTGAAACAGGGTCTTGCTCTCTTGCCCAGGCTAGAGAGCAGAGGTATCATCATAGCTCACTGCAACCTCAAACTCCTGGGTTCAAGCAATCCTCCTGCCTCAGCCTTCTGAGCAGCTGAGACTACAGGTGTGTAGCACCCCCTCCTTTTTGTAGAGAGGGGGTCTCACTATGTTGCTCAGGTTGGTCTTAAACTCCTGGCCTCAAGCGATCCTCCCACCTCGGACTCACAGGTTTTATTTTTTTAAATAGCTCCTCCCCTTTTTAAACTTTAAAAATATAGAAAAGTACCACTTCCTTTATTACATTTTTGGAATCTGGCTCTAGCTCTCATCCTTCCACTATTAACAGTTGTTTCAAAGAAAGAAAAATCACTGTTGACCTAACTGAATTAGGGTGTCTCAGTCTTCATCTGCTTCCACCTTTGTGCTACTTCATCAACACTTTTTTTTTATTGAGATCCTGTCTTTCCTTGGATTCAAGACATGGTTAGTTGAACCATATCTCAGGCTCTTTTTCTGGCTTCATAACTCCAGGTAGTCGTTGAGACTCGCCTTTCTTTTTATGTGGTCTCCTGAAGGGCTTTCTTCTTAAACATTTTGCCATTGCCCCACTCCTTGTAACTTTGTGCATGATGTCTCTGCAGAAATTTAGTTCCTTGTCTAGAGCTGCCTACATGACAGCCCTTTTGGTATGTTCTACTATCACTTCAAAATCAGTGTTGAAACCCCAAAACTTCCCCTTTTTACTTCCTTATTCTGTCAATAACACTACCATTCTCCAGACTTGCATTTCTTGTACTTGGATATGGGGCTGTCGTAGTCCATTTGAGCTACTATATAACAAAATGCCTTATAAACAACAGAAATTTATTTCTCACAGTTCTGGAGGCTGTAAAGTTTAAGATCAAGCTGCCAGCAGATTCAAAGTCTGGTAAGAGCTCTCTGCTTCATGGATGGTGTCTTCCACCTATGTCCTCACATGATGGAAGGGGCCAACAGGCTCCCGCAAGCCTCTTTTATAAGAGCACTAATCCCATTGACAAGGACTCTGCCCGCATGACCTAATCACCTCCCAAAGGCCCCACCTTGTAATATCAACACATAGAGTTCAATGTATGAATTTTGAAGGGACACAAACATTCAGACCATAGTAGTGGCCAATAGGGAAAAGACGAAACAGAAATTTAGTTAATTTATATTTGAATGTGGGGATCCTGTCCCGTTTGCTTTTTGTAGTGTCAGCACCCAAGACAGGTGTTCAATGGATGTTTCTTAAACTGAGCATTACAATGATTCTGGGATTTATTCTTTTTTCTTCATTCTAGACCCTCCTTAGCACACATCTAGTTTACTGCAATGCCTCATCATTTTTTGGCAGTAGTTTTTTCTTGCTTCTATCCACGTCGCATGCTACTGGCAGAGTAATTTTCCTTAAACATTACTTTCATGGTGTCAAGAGCCATTATTACTTACGGATTCAATTAAAACTAATTAGTCTGGCATTCAGGTTTTGAATCAGCTAGTTCTGTGTACCTGTTTTATGTTATGTTTTTACTGTTTTTCCCACATAAACTCATTATAACTAATTATAATAGATCACTCCTCTTATTGTTGTCTTCTAGGAACATAGTTATTCCTCCTTACACTTTTGCTCCAGCTATTCTTTT
>NW_012152463.1:267104-269490 GCF_000956105.1 Propithecus coquereli
CATACAGGACAAAAAAAGATTGCAAATGAACACACAAAAATGAGAGTAGCTAGTGTTGGAAAGATGGATGAACTGTAGTTGTTTCCTCGGAGACTTTCTCTGTCATAGTTCATAATGTAAGAAAAGTTTTACAAGAGGAAAATATCTACAATATATTATGCAGTGTCATTTTCTTATTCAAACCAGAACTTGGAAATTACAGGTTAATATTGAGATTTCTTTAATGTTGAAGGTGCTGGAAAGGGGAAGGTGAAATTAATTATTGAGGAATAGGAACTAAAGGCCAGGACTGAAACTCCATTCTTTACCAAAAACAGGAATTTTTTTATTAACGTGTTAGGCTTTGTTTTCCCTCTTTTTTTTTAAATTGATGAACTAATGTCTCAAAGAGAAAAAAATCTGTTAAGTAACAGAAAATTGGACAAGGTTTGGAATAAAGTTTAGGTTTTATAAATTGATAATGTTCTGTAGAATATAGATTTATAATAAATTATGGCTTTAATTATCTCAGTTTAGCTGCTACAAGCTGTAAGTTTCTCTACTAATGATTGCATTTACAACTAAATCTCACAATATTGCTTTTTGTAATTGTTCTCTTTTATGAAATGAAAAAAAATCACAAAATTACTGATAAGATCACAGTATACTTACTGCAGTGTCATGTGTATATCGCTGTTAATTAAATGTGCCTTGATAGTGGCAAATAAGATTCATTTAATACTGAGTCATTATCCTATTTGTGTTTTCTCTTTGTGCCTTGATTTCATGCTTACAGCTATAGTTACAATCAAAAGACTGATGTACTCAAATGATACCTTTCCATGGTGAGCATGGAATTAGAAAAAAGGGAGTTGGTTGAATGTTCTAATAGCTAAAGACATTAAGGCTTGAGAGCATGATACAGCCCTTTCCATGACAGGAGTGATCCTTCCTGGGAACCTGAGGTTTGAATTGACTGGTTAGGTTATCCCCTGGACTGTGCTAGAAACACATACCCAATTTGGAATTCTGTTTTTTAGTTTTCATTTGTCTAGTTTGGCTTTTGTTTGTCTATTCTTTAGACATTTTAGTTCGTTTGATTAGGATATTCATAGTTCAAGTCCTTGAACAAGTACAGAGTACTTGTACTCTGCTTACAGTGATTTTTATTTCTTAAGGTGACTTTACATAAATCACATTTCTTGCTCTGAAGCATATTTTAGCCCAGGTGATTGCTGAGGCATTCTACACTTGCTTCAATGTATTGCCGCTCTGGTACTTCCTTCAGAGACCATTTGTGTCCATTAGAAAGGCTATCTATGATCTTCCCACCCCCCAACCCTTGACATCTTAACGTATCCGTATCTTTTTCTCTGCTCTTTAATTCTTCTCTCAGGCTCCTTATGTCCTGGATCGTGTTCTTTGTCACTTCCTGAAGGACCTGCTTCCTTAGGAAGCACCCCTCCCACCTCTGCTTTTTCCAGCCTCTCCCATGTTCCCTTCGCCATGGGCCTTCTCTCCCATCTGTCTTCGAAGGCGGAAAAAGGCTTCATATGATTCTTTCCCATTTTCCCTTTATTCCTTTCTTTTATGCCCCCATTCCTTGAACAGAATTGCCTGTATTCTTTTAAGGATATTGTTTTTTCATCCCCACCCTCACTTTCCTATGTAGACTTGAGGCTCTAGCTTTGTTTATTCACATACTTTGAGGTTGGGACTTGGATTTTTCTTGTGGGCAATGAGATGCACATGATATTAACATGGACAATAAGGAATTTCAAACCATCTTTAAAAGGTTAGATGTGATTTGGGTTGCAATGTTATTGAACAATTTGATGATCCAGGATAGTATGGCTCCATGAGGTCTCCTGGTATATATTGCATGGTTCTTTCAGCTGGTTTGTTTTAATCCTGGGACAAATTTTCTAGCATATAGCTATGAATGCTTGGGGTCTAGCCAATGCTATTTGACTTCATAGTTCAAAAGGGGATCATTTCTTTGGTCACTAACCTATTTAACAGTCATGTTGGCCAGGTTCAGTGGCTCACTCCTGTAATCCTAGCACTTTGGGAGGCCAAGGCAGAAGGATCGCTTGTAACCGGGAGTTTGAGACCATCCTGAACAACATAGTGGGGGGAAAAATAGCTAGGTGTCATGGTGTGTGCCTGTAGTCCCAGCTACTCAGGAAGCTGAGGCAGGAGGATCATTTAAGCCCAGGGGTTTGAGGTTGTTGTGAGCTATGATGAGGCCACTGTACTCAAGCCCAGGCAGCAAAGCAAGATCCCGTCTCCAAAAAAAAAAAAAACTGTCATGTCATAGTCTGTTTAAAGATAGGCCATCATACAAATAACACATCTTCTGTTTTGACTATTTGTTTTATTTTATTGATTTTATTTTATTTATTTA
>NW_012152463.1:271900-302634 GCF_000956105.1 Propithecus coquereli
CTATTCTTCTAGCCCAGAATTCCCCAGCCATCTTCTCATTTTTGCCAGTACAAATGCTGTACTTCTTAGCTGAAGACCTAATGCCTAGCCTAGAACTTAGCCTTTAGTAGGCACTTGTGAATGTTTGTTAAATGAGTGAATCCTTTCTCAATAAGCTTTCTAACTAGCTTCACATGATAGTGATATTCTCCTTCATGTGCACAGACTCCATGGGCCTGTTTATTACATTTCTCACATCTTATTGCAAGTTTAATAAATGATTAATTCATGGGATAAAATCTAGTTTATGAGTGCCTTTGTCATATACTAAGAAATGTATTTGAAATGACTTCAAAAGCATTGTTCTCTTTATTTGTACCTTAATTGTATAAGTACTTTTAAATTAAGCCTTTTCTTAGCTTTAACACAAGTGAATCATTTGATCTAATCAAATGATTTTAGCACATGCTCTGTGCAATTACATTTGTGCAGCTTAGCAGAAACTATGGCAACAGTGAAAATGTGTTTTTGCTGATTGTTTTCCTCCATAAGAGTTGGAATTTCTAAGTTAAACATCTTACAACTCAAAAAAATGATTATAGATAATATATATTACAAATATGTTTGGTAATAGAATGTCTTAGAAAGTTGGGCTAAGAAACCATTTATCAATCATAGGTCTATGGCTATCCTGGAAGAATATGCCAAGGATTAATAATATTAGGTATTTAAATATGAAATGTCTGATTTTGAATCAAAAGTTTATTATATCTCAAACAAGAAGCAGTACAGTTAATCAAAGTATGTGCCTAAACTACTGATACAGTTTTGCTATCTTAACAGTAGCTCGCTTATGCCAGCAACAAAGAAGCCTGGAGAACAAGTGGTGAAAGGTATTTTCCACAGCTCATTGAGAATTGAATATTTTTCCTTACAAGAAGCAGTCCAAAGCCTGGAAGAAGTGGTAGTCAGTTGGACTGGTGAATACGGTGGATGACAGAGAGTTTACACGTCCAGCTTCTGTAGTTTGAGCAGCGTTGTTTTTTTGCGACATATGATCTTGCAAGAGGATTGGCCTGTCTCTGTTGACCAATCTCGGCTGCTTAATCACAAGCATCCTCATCATTTTGTCCAACTGGTTGTAGTAGACATCTGCTGTCATGGATCAAGCAGGTTTCATGAAGCTATAGTGGATAATACCAGCACTGGACCACTGAACAGACACCATTAGCTTTTTTTGATGAATATTCAGTTTTGGTCTGTGTTTCGGCACTTCATCTTTATCCAACAGTTGTGCCAAATGTTTGTAATTACAAGAAAGAATCCATTTTTTATCACACGTGGCAATACAGTATAGGAATGGTATGCCTTTATGGTATGACAGCAAAGAAAGTCAAGCTTTGAGACCATTTCTCTTCTGATGCTCATTTAATTCATGCAGTACACATCTATCCAGCTTCTTTACCTTTCTGATTTGTTTCAAATGGCCCAATATTGTTGGAATAGTAATGTCAAACCTTGCTGCTAATTCATGCATAGGTTGAGATAGATTCGCTTCCGCTATAGCTTTCAGCTCATCATTACCCACCCTGGTCTCAGGTCGCCCACGTGGCTCATTTTCAAGATTAAAATCACTAGAATGGAACTTCTCAAACCATCAACATACTGTACGTGCATTAGCCACATCCTTCCTAAACACTTCATTGATATTTTGAGCTGTCTGGGCTATATTGGTTCCACAATGGAACTCATATTCAAAAATAACACGAATTTTTTACTTATCCATGGTTTCACAAAAATCGCTCTAAAAAAATTTGAAAGATAATCACAAGCCAAAATGTGAATTTGAAAGACTGAGAATATACCTTCACAATAAAAAAAAAAGCAAGAACCGTCAAAGTGAAACGTCAGAGATATCAACTGTCAAACTTAGTGCTTAAGGAAATCAGACATTCCATACCAAATAACCTAATATTAATAGTCACCTTTGAGTGATGAGATTACGGGAGATTTTCAAGGCCTATTTTAGCCCTATCTATACTGTTTATTTTCTCTAAAAAACAGTGAACCTGGTTTATTTTATAATGAAAACAACAACAAAGTTATTTAAATTTTAGGGAAAATAAAATTATCCTTTTGTCTTAAGTTTACTGCTTTTAAGATTGTGACAGTCATTACCTCACACTCATTAGGATGGCTACTATTAAAAAAACAGAAAATGGCAAGTGTTGGCGAGAATGTGGAGAAATTGGAACTTTGTGCACCATTGGTAGGAATGTACATAAGAGCCTCTAGGAAAAACAGTATGGAGCCTCAAAAGATTAAGAATACCTAGACATCTGTACACCCATAACTTGCTGAAATAAAAAAAAAATATGAATTACCACTTTGTCAAATCTATGCCAACATAGTAGGAAAAATAATAAAATCCTCATACTATTTAAAAAAAAAAAAAAAGATTAAAAATAGAATTACCATTTGACCAAGCAAATCCACTTCTTGTTATATTCCCATAAGAATTGAAAGCCAGCTCTCAAGGTAAAACCCTTGTTCATAGCAGCATTATTCACAATAGCTATAACATAGAAGCAGTCCAAGTGTCCATTGGCAGATGAATGGATAAATAAAATGTAGTATATACGTACAATGGAATATTTTTCCACCTTAAAAAGGAAGGAAATTCTGACATATGCATCAACATGGATGAAAATTGAGGTCACTATGCTAAGTGAAGTAAGCTAGCCACAAAAAGGCAACTACTGTATGATTCCATTTATGTGAGATACTTAGAGTAATCAAAATCGTAGACAGAGAAAGTAAAATATTGGTTACTAGGGGCTGCGGGGGAGAAATGGAGTTATTGTTTAATGGATATAGAGTTGCGCTTTTATAAGATGAAAAGAGTTATAGAGATGGATGGTGGTGATGGTTGCACGTTTTGAATGCTATTAATAACACTGAAATGTACACTTAAAAATGATTAAGATGTTACATTTTATATGTATTTTACCACAATAAGAAATTGGAAAAAGTTATATCAGTTATATTTTCCCATACTGCACATAACCATATTAATATTTATCTATTATAAGGAGGAGCTAAAGGAATCCAATCATAATATAAAAAAATAATTATATCTATTATGTAATATAAAATTTTTCCTTTAAGAATTGTTCTTTCAAATGGTTTTTTAAAATGATTTAAATATTGAATTCATTTGAGTTGTGAAATTTTAAAAAATCAATTGATTTCTAATAAAAGGATTAGTTAAATACATTCTTAAAAATGAGTTTCTGGCTCTGTGCAGTGGCTCACTCCTGGAATCCTAGCACTCTGGGAGGCCGAGGTGGGAGGATTGCTTGAGGCCAGGAGTTTGAGACCAGCCTGAGCAAGGGAGTGAGATCCCATCTCTACCAAAAATAAAAAATAAAAAAAATTAGCCAAGTGTGGTGGCAGGTACCTGTAGTCCCAGCTGCTTGGGAGGCTGGGACAAGGAGGATCACTTGAGCCCAGGAGTTTGAGGTTGCAGCGAGATACGATGATGCCACTGCTCTCTAGCGCGGGCAACAGAGTGAGACTCTATCTTTGGTGGGGAGGAAAAGGTGAGTTTCTAACCACAGAGTATGCATTATAGGGTAACAACACTAATCAAATGCAGGATTTTCAGTGGGATAATTCCTAATATTTTAATAAGAAAAAAACTGGTAAAATTGCTTTATGAAAGCATTAAAACTGTTTATATCTTTCTTTTTTAAATGATTAAACTTAGGTATTATTGTAAAAAAAACTTCTAAGTGCTTTTGATGAGAGGAAACTGTCTAAGCTGATTAACAATAGAGATAAGTCTGAAGTAGGCCTTGAAAAGATTTAAAATATTTCTTGTTTTAGTCCAACTTTACTAATTAACAATTCTTATGTGGGCATCAGAATAGATGCCAGAAATGAACAACTGATGTGGTCATACTGCTGTGTACTAGCCAACTAGTTCTATTCTTTTTAAAGTTTGTTTATATTTTTCGTTATTTTGTATATTTGTGAAGAGTTTTCATAAGGCATTGTTTCTGTGGGAAGGAGTTAATACTTTTAGTTAGGGTTTAGAAGCTAAAGGTGAAGTTTTGGTGCCATTATGGTATTACATACCAGAAATCCAGAAATGCTCAAACCCTGCTCTGCTAGTCTAACTTTTCCCTCAGGAGTCATGAGGGATCTGTCTGCAAGGATCAGTAGCTGGTGGGAATCAGAGTACCACTTTAATAAGATCTGTGCAAATTCTAACACACCAAGGTAGAACTCTTCTGTAAAAGCTGCATTGGTGCAGGTAGTTTAGGGTTAAGCCCTAAGTGAGGCCTCCTACTTCCCTCCCAATCCCATCTAATCATAATGTTGAGGCCAGCATGTTCGGATGTGTGGCTTAGAAGATTAGAAAGGAGAACAAACTAGTGAGTGAACGCCAAATGTCTTAGTAGTTTCGGGTTTCCATAATAAAGACACCATATTCTGGGTGGCTTAAACAATTTATTTCTCACAATTCTGGTGGCTGGGAAGTCCAAGATTGAGGTGCTGGCAGCTCCGGTGTCTAGTGAGGACCCATTTCCTGGTTAGCAGATGGCAGTCTTCTTTTTGTATCCTAACATGACAGAAAGCAGAGAGAGAGAGAGAGAGAGAGGAAGCATGCTTTCTTCTGTCATTTCTTATAAGGGCACTAATCCCATCATGAGGGCTCCACCTTTAGGACCTAATTACCCCCCAAAGGCCCCATCTCCGAATACCATCGCATTGGAGATTAGGATTTCTACCTATGAATTTTAGGGGGACACAAACCATTCAGACCATAGCACCAGGTCCTAAGAGAACCGCTTAGTTAACTACTATATATATTGAAGGAAGAAGTGCAAAGGAATGGCCATTCAGCCCCAGGGAGTCAGACTGTGCCAGAAATTTGAGGCAGAAAACCGCACAGAAGCTTTGTGTAGAGGCTGATCTTTTAACACAAGAGACTCTACCTACTTACTGTGCCCATTTGGAGTTTCGGACTCTTGACTAATTAGATTAGTAACCTCTCTTCCTTTGGGGAGAACTAAAAAGGGGGTTTCCTATGCATGCCTGGCATAGGAAAAGGAGCAAAAGTTCTTTTTTCCTACAACCACAATAAAGTACCATCTGCTTTTGGGCATGAAGAAGGACAATGTACAATTCTAAATCTCTCTCAGAGTACAGGCCTATTTCTGGCAGTCTGATCCCAGCCAGGCAGGTAGCTCCACATCATCTGATCAACATATTTTGGGCTTTACTAAGGCATGTGAATGACTCACACATGCAGAAAATTTTTGCAATTGGCTGATGTTTATTTCATCTCTAGGATGAAATAAAATGTGTAAATATTTTAAGTGTTCTAATAAATGTTAATATTGTTACTGATAAGTTTGAGCTCTTGTTCTTAGGTTAACAATTTAATTAAGAGAAATGTAGTTTATTTTTAGACTTTCATGCTCAAAGGCTTTAATCATAATGACAAAATAATAGCATAGAAATGAGAACTATTTAGAAACCTAGATCACATGCTCCAATATGTGTTTTTCATTGCTTAGGATTCTATTTAGTATATTTACCAGTTGCTTTTATGTGTTTTGTCATTAACACAGTGAAAAAAATCTTTGTAATTAATACTTTCACATGCCTAAGTATGATAATGCTTCCTATTGATTTGCTTTCATATGTGATCATATACTTTGCCTGAAAAATGTAATGTAAAAGAAAGAATCATATGGATATTAAGTTCAAGATCTCTTAGATGGGCCTATATCATACCCTTTTTAAATTTTATTTTACTCTTTTAGATTAACTTGTGAAGGCAACAGTTGAAGTTAAAGTAGAAACTACTATTACTGTATAATGTTGACTGTAGAAAAACTTTTGCTTCTTATAATGTCAGAATAAGACCCACTGGAGTATTCCTTTTCAGAAAACAACTATAAAACCTGGACTTAATACAAAAAGCAACTATCTGAAGGCACTAGAGAATAAACAGAAGCAGACACAGTTGGAGAAGGGGAGGAAGGAAGGAAGTTGTAAGAAATGACTTTGCCTTTTCACTGATTTTAGCTTCAGGGTAAGTGCAGTCCATACTGTGGGGATTCTAGTGGAAAAACAGTAGACTCTCCGGCCAGGAAGACTAGAAAACTGAAACCAGGGAACCCTGACCACTGAAGATAGTGGGAGGAATCCATGAAGGGGAAGAACTGGGGGCAGGGGGTAGTGGTAGTGGGGTGTCCTCAAATCGTGTATACCTACCTCTCTGACTGACCTCTGAACTAAGCATGAGTACAACAGACTCAGAATAGCTCAGCTAAAGATGAAAAATCTGAACTGGGACTGGAGCTGCCTCCCAAGGAACAGAGTTTGTAAGCCAAGCCATTTGCCTGCTAAAACAAAAGAAACAACTCATTGGATAAAGATTATCCGGACTCTTCACTAATTAACATATATAATTTCAATGAAGAATCAAGAAAATGACACATATCCCAGGAGGAAAGGATCAGCCGAGTCCTACCCTGAGGTGAATGATAATATTGGAAATATAATAGAGGCAAGAATTTTAA
Organism: Propithecus coquereli; assembly: GCF_000956105.1. Lineage (NCBI taxonomy): Eukaryota > Metazoa > Chordata > Mammalia > Primates > Indriidae > Propithecus > Propithecus coquereli. The sequence goes on from NW_012152463.1 coordinate 278,479, forward strand.
AGCCACTGTTTTGGTATCCCCAATGAAATAAAACAACATACTCTCAGTGAATGAAAAAAGTAGGAAATCTTTCAGATGAATAGAAACTATGAAAGAGAACCAAACAGAAGTTCTAGAAATGAAAAAAATAGAATATTTGAATTAAAAAAATTTACTGGATGGATTAACAGTTGAATAGAGATGTCTGAAGGAAAAGTAAGTCAACTTGAAAATAGAGCAATAGAAATTAATGTCAAAAACAGAGGAGATATACTGACAAAATGAACAAAGTCTCAGGGATCTCGTAGCTGATATTAAACAATCCAACATACATGTAATTGGAATCTCAGAAGGAGAGGCGAGAGTGAGAATGAGCTAGAAAAAATATTTGAAAAGGCAAAAGTTTCTTAAATTTAATGGAAAACAGAAATTTACTGATATGAGATACTCAATGAATACCAGGAGAATGAACCCAAAGAAATCTACATCAAGACATAACATGGTGAAATTGTTGAACACAAAAAATAAAAAGCAAATGTTGAAAGGAGTAAGAGAAAAATGATGCATTTCAGAGGAGCAATGACCCCACTTAATGATGACTCCACCTCAGAAACCGTGGTCGCCAAGAGAGCATGGAAGAACATTTTTAAAGTGCTAGACGAAAAGAAAAGAACCCGTCAATCCAGACTTCTGTATTAAAAAAAAATTAATATCCTTCAATAATTAAGGTGATTCTGAAATTAAATAATGTGATGATAACACAACCTTATGAATATACTAAAATATACTGAATTGTACACTTTAAAAGGATGAATTTTATGGTATGTGAATTATATATCTCAACAAAAAATCTTAAATGAAGGTAGAATAAAGACTTTTTCAGCTAAAAGAAAACTCAGAATTTATCACCAGTGTTACAAGAAATGTCAAAGGAAGAAGTTCTTTAAGGTTGAATGGAATTAATACCAGATGGAATTTTGATCTTTAGAAAACAAAGATCATCAAATATGGTAAATATCTGGACAAATGCAAAAATCAGCAACCGCTTCCCTTTCCTCCTCTCTTCCCTCCCTTTTTTCTGTTAATTTTCTTATAGTCATATCATATAAACAAAACTTGTTGTCTTGTGAAGTTTATAACATATGTAGAACATGATATAAACCCCACAAAATTTTTAACAATAACCATACCATAAAGAATGGTTGCAAAGTTTCTATTAATATATTTTATGTGAATAGTATAGTATTAACTATAAGAAGACTTTGAATAGAGATATACATTGTGATCCCTAGAGCAACAACAACAAAAAGATTGCAAAGAAATAGAGCTAAAATGCCAAAGTGAAAATTAAAATGGGATTCTAAAAAGCATTCAAGTGATTTTTTGAAAAGTCAGGAAAGTAATAACATGGGAACAAAAAACAATTTAAAAACAAACAATACAATGCTATGTCCAAACCCAACCACTTTAATAATTACATTAAAATGTTCATTGATTAAATACTGCAGTCAAAATCCTAGCAGACTTTTTTGGGAAGCATTTGAAAACCCGATTCTAAAATGTATATGAAAACACAAGACAGTCTTGAAAAAGAAGTTTAAGATTGGAGGACTTAAGATAATCAAGACAGTCAACTCCTGGCATAAGGCTAGATGTAGATCACTAGAATAGACTAGGGTGTCCTAAAATAGACCTGTGCTTATGTGGTCAATTGATTTTTGACAAAGGAGCCAACATAATTTAATGGTGAAAAGATAGGATTTTATTGTTGTTGTAAAATGGTACTGGAACAACCGGATATCTGAGGGAAAAAAATGAACCATGATCTTTACCTTACACCATATAAGAAAATTAACTTAAAATGGATCATAGACTTAATTTGAACTAAAACTATTAAAATTCCAGAAGAAAACATAAGAGAATATCTTTGTGACGTTGGGTTAGGCAAGGCTTTCTTAAATAGGATCTGCAAAATATAGAAAAGAAAAAATATAAAATGAACTTCACCAAAAATTTATTAAATTTGTTTTTAAAAGGATACAATTAAGAAAATTAAAGGCGAGCTATAGAACTGGAGAATATATTTGCAAAATGTGTTTTTATTCAGATATATAAAGAACCCCTGCAATAGGTAAGAAGACAGACTTTACAAAACATGGAGAAAAGGTTTTAATAGATAATTCACAAAAGAAGATACATGAATGGCCCATAAGCTCATGAAATAATGCTCAACATTACTTGCCATCAAGAAAATGCGGATTAAAGCCACAATAAGATACTACTTTACACCCACTAGTATGGCTAAAGTTAAAATGTCTGATATTACCATGTCTTCAGGAGGATGTGGAGCAACTGAAACTCTTATTTATTATTGATGGTATGCAAAATAGTACAGTCGCTTTAATAAACAGTATGGTAATATCTTATAAAGGTAGACACGCATGTACCATACTGTGTAGCAACCCCACTCCTAGGTATTTACCCAAGAAAATGAAAACATATGTCCACACAAATACTTCATAATAGTCCCAAACTGCACAGCATAAATCCACTCAACCTGGTCCATCAACTAGTGAATAGAAAAACAAATTGTGATATTATCTGTACTGTGGAATATAGCTCAGCAGGAAATAAGAATGAAGTAGTAAAATGTACACAAAAACCTGGATGCAACTCAGAGAGGTAAGGCTAAGTGAATGAAGTTGAATGCAAAGAAACTATGTATTATATAATTTCATTTATATGAAATTCTAAAAGTTAAAACTGTAATGACTGGAATTATGTTATTGGTTGCCTAATAAGTGATTGGCTTCAAAAGGACATCCAGAAACTTTTCAGGGTGATGGAACTGTTTATATCTTGCTTGTGGTAAGGTTTAATGACTGTACATGATTACTAAAATTCATCAAACTATTCATTTAAATGAGTGAATTTTATTGTATGTAAATAAATCTCATATAAATAAACCTCATGTAAATAAACATCAATAAATCTTAAAAATATGTTCACTGTAGATTTTTGGTGCTCAAATTTCTTCAGTTAATTTTTCTTTTGAGAAAAAAATTGACCCATGAACTCTTTGCTTCTGTTTATCATTTCAAAAGCAAAATAAAAAATAAAATCAGGGTTAAATGGGGAACAGTATTGTTTTTGTTACAACATTAGTAAAATTGTAATTAATTTTGTCAAATAAAAAAGTTAATATTTTTCATATTGTCAAGATAGAAGGACATGAACCAAAGGAATTTGTTATCGGACCATCCCAGGTAATAGCTTTGAGGACGGTGGACAGGATTAAGATCTCCGTATCCTTCCTTATTGTAGTTAAGACTGCTTGATCCCCAAGTGAGATTATGGAAGTGAAGACAAAATAAAGGAGTACATCATTACAAGCTTGATCTTTGGTCCTATACTGAAGCCTTGACCTTAGTCAGCTGGGCTGGACCACCTGGACCTGCTTAAGACTTACTTGTTCCTTTGCCGTAAGCAGATACCCCTTCAGCTTATTTACTGGAATCTTACCATTCTTAAGCAAGAAAAGGCTAAGATAGATAAACTCTAGGAGAAACTTGTGGTGGGAAAAGAATGTTTTTTTGGTAAGTGCAGGGCTAAGCTCTTCTCAAGCCCAGCATTCTTGAGTTTTCCTGGGACCTGATACTTGAAGTATAGGAGATGAAAGAACCTTTCCCAAATGCTGCCTTACCTGGGAACAATCTTGATGGAAAAGCAATACAAAGAGCTACTAAGGCAACCAGAGGAGAAACTAAAGAGGACATAACTTGAAAATACCAGAGCTAACTTCTCATCACCTGGAATCCTTCATCCCTGAGTACAGAAGGCATCAGTGTCCTTCATCTTGAGCCCTGTCGTTTCTTTTTCCCCCAGGGATAGGAGGTTGGAGAAACCTTGAGCTGCTCTGGCAGGCAAAGTATTAATTTATGTCAGAAACAAAAGAGACAGTAGACTATGAACAAAAACAGCCCCTCACAGATCATCTTGAGAGATCTTTGTGAATGACTAGGCTTTCCTGGATAGCCTACTTTATACAATAAAGTGTAATTAATTTGTAATCTCTTCTAATTTCCTATGAAAGTAATTCTGTGTATCAAAAGATAGTTCCTTATCTTCTTACTTTAGCAGCAGATAAAGTTATGGGAAAAATATAGTATATAGACAATGCTTTTGGAAAGCTGAGCCTTTACATATTTGAGTAAATAAAAATGGATTCCTAATAGAACCAGGAATAATTATTTTTAATACATGATTTTTAATAGTGTCTTAAGCTTTTTAAAATAATAATGGAATTTGGCCGGGCGCGGTGGCTCACACCTGTAATCCTAGCACTCTGGGAAGCCGAGGCGGGAGGATTGCTTGAGCTCAGGAGTTCGAGACCAGCCTGAGCAAGAGCGAGACCCCATCTCTACTATAAATAGAAAGAAATTAGCCAAACAACTAAAAATACAAAAAATTAGCTGGGCACGGTGGCGTGTGCCTGTAGTCCCAGCTACCCGGGACGCTGAGGCAGGAGGATCGCTTGAACCCAGGAGTTTGAGGTTGCTGTGAGCTAGGTTGATGCCACAGCACTCTAGCCCAGGCAACAGAGTGAGACTCTGTCTCAAAAAAAAAAAAATAATAATAATAATGGAATTTAATGTTCAAATAGAAGAGAGTCAAATCATTATTTCAAAGTGATTGTCTCTTGAGAGCTTGGCTTTTAATATAATCTGCTTGACATACTAGGGGAAGATATGCTATTGTGTGGTTAAAATACTCCATTTTAGATCTATATTGATGTCAGTGTGAACTCTAGGCTGGGCTGTGTACATTAATTTGTTCCCACTATAAAATGATGCATTAATTGATAATCAAACTCTTAAGAACAGAAAGTAGAATGATGGTACCTAGGGCTAGAGGAAAAGGAAAAAGGGAAGTTGTCCAGTGGATATAGAGTTTGTTTTGCAAGATGAAAAAGTTCTAGAAATCTGTTGCATAACAATGTGCATATAGTTAACAATACTGTACTATACACTTAAAACTGGTTAAGATGGTAAATTTTGTGTATTTTGACCACAATTTAAAAAATTTTCCAGGTGATAAGAAGTTAGCTCCGGCCAGGTGTGATGGCTTACGCCTGTAATCCTAACACTCTGAGAGGCCAAGGTGGGAGGATCGCTTGAGGCCAGGAATTCGAGACCAGCCTGAGCAAGAGCGAGACCCCCGTCTCTACAAAAAATACAAAAATTAGCCAGATGTGGTGGCATGCCTGTAGACCCAGCTACTCGGGAGGCTGAGGCAGGAGGATGACTTGAGCCTAGGAGTTTTAGGTTGCGGTGAGCTATGATGACGCCACTGCACTCTACCTCAAGTGACAGAGTGAGACTCTGTCTCAAAGGAAAAAAGTTAGCTCTGGTATGTTTAATTAAACTTTGGAAAGACATTGAGATTACTTTTCCTCAAAACTTTTAATCCTATAAATTCTTAGTTGGGTCTGATTTTCTAGATGTTGTCATCCCAAAGCATTAATTTATTTACAAACAGTTATAATAATGCTTACTCTGGCACATAGTAAGCACTGTGTAAATTTAACTTATTTAATCCTCACCAACTCCTATGAGGTAGGTACTATTTTTCTGTCATTTTATTATGGACTTTTTCAAATATATAGATAATTTGAAAGAATTGTATGTCAAATACCCTTATACTCACTTTCTAGATTCTGCAATTAACATTTTGCTGTATTTGCTTTATGACATATCTATTCATATCTGTAGACTTATTCATCAATTTATCTTATTTTTTAATGCATTTCAAAGTAAATTGCAGACACCAGGATACTTTGAGGATAGGTATTTTTATCATCCCTATTTTATATTATTGGGAACTGAGACACAGAGAAGTTAAGTAATTTGTCACACAGCTTTTAAGTGATATAACTGGAATTTAGATCAAGCCCTTTTTAACTGCTACAGAATGCTAGTTCACATGATATTAATAGGTATTACTATAAAGAAGATTATGACGTCGTCATAATCTTCTTTATAATAGGTATTACTATAAAGAAGATTATGACGTCGTCATAATCTTCTTTATAATAGGTATTACTATAAAGAAGATTATGACGTCGTCATAATCTTCTTTATAATAGGTATTACTATAAAGATTAATTTGGTGGGTAAATAAATTGACTGATGTAGTATCTCACTCTTGAAGATCCACATGCATATTTTCGTAATACAGGATCTGTGAGGTTCAGCAGTGAAGAAACCATTTAGCTTTGTTCAAGGCAACCATTTCCAAATTTATTCTACCAGAGCACTCTGCTCCCCACCTTTCTCCCAAATATAATACCATTTAACGTCTCATAGGATGGGACTAGAATTCAATGGACTATACTTTGGAAAATGCTCGTTTATAAGATATCCTAATTTTGTGTATTTGGGACAGAATACATTTTTGAAGAGTTTATATTTTTAAATATGGTACTAGAATTTTACAGCTGTCAGAGGTGTTAGAGTTAATTGAGACCAACGCTTTCATTTCAGAGATAAAGGAATGGATACCCAGGGTGTTCAAGTGACTAATGCAAACTAAATCGTGTCCAGTTCTTAGTGGCAAAAGTGGAACTAGAACCCAGCTTGGAACTTGGGGATGGGCATTTAGTTGACACTCAGTAAATATTTGTTGATTAAGTTAATATGTCTTCTAACTCTGTCCAGTTTTCTTTTCACTACCTATCTATCTACGTATTAGAATTTTTTTCATTTTCAGATTATATTGGTCAATAGAGAGTCTATTAACACTTAGATTTATGTTAATGTAACCTTTGGTACAAATGATATCTAGCTCCTAAATTCTTAAAAAAAAAAATCCTTTATTGAAATATATAACAAACAGAAAATTGCACAAAACATAGCTGTCCCATTCAACAAATAATTATAAAGCGAACCCTGGTTTAGTTACCCAAGTCCAGAAATAGAACATTGCTAGAACCAAAGAGGCCCCCAGGAGCCTCCTTCTATTGCTGATCCTCTTAATTATTTCTTTTTTTCTCTTTCTTTTTCAGCTAATTTAACAGGACATGCAGAGAAGGTGGGGATTGAAAATTTTGAGCTCCTGAAGGTCCTAGGAACTGGAGGTAAGCCTTGCTAATTTTTTTTAAGGGAAAAAAAGGTACTTGTTATTCCTATGACAAAAGATTGATAGTCCTCATACACAAATTAATTAAAATTTTAAAAAGCATGAGGAATCCAGTAGGAGAACTGTCAAAGAAGATGAACAGACCATTCATAAAAGGCAAAAATTGAAAGAATTGGCAAAGATTTAGGGAAATCAATCTCTTTTACCTTGCTATTGGGAATGTAAATTAGTTCAACCTTTACACAGGAAACAATATTTAAAAACTGACTAATATTTATGGAGTGCTTGTTATATGCCAAGTGCTCTGGGAAGTGCTTTGTATTGATCGACTTATTTAATCTTTACTCAACTCTATTGATATTCAGTGCATATAATTTGTAATAATGAAAAACTCAAAACCCAGCAATAGGGGTTTGAGTTAAATGGAACATGGACCTATATGTTCTGTAATCTATATAATAGGATTGAAATGATCTATATTTACTAGCATTTTGAAAATGATCTGTATTTACTAGTGTTTTTTTAAACTTAATAAGGTTTTTTTTTTTTTGAGACAGAGTTTCACTGTGTTGCCCGGGCTAGAGTGAGTGCCATGGCGTCAGCCTAGCTCACAGCAACCTCAAACTCCTGGGCTCAAGCGATCCTTCTGCCTCAGCCTCCTGAGTAGCTGGGACTACAGGCATGTGCCACTATGCCTGGCTAATTTTTTTCTATATATTTTTAGTTGTCCGATTAATTTCTTTCTATTTTTAGTAGAGACGGGGTCTTGCTCTTGCTCAGGCTGGTCTCGAACTCCTGAGCTCAAACAATCCGCCCGCCTTGGCCTCCCAGAGTGCTAGGATTACAGGTGTGAGCCACCGCGCCCGGCTTGCCTTCTGAATTTTTGCTACGACTGCTCTTGCTGCTCAGGAGTCAGGGCTGGCTTCAGGGGCATATGACCCATGCAGTTGTAGACATCCCCACACTTAGAAGAGCCCTGTGTTTGGTGTAATGCTCTGCTGTCACAGTTCTGAAATTCTTAATGAATCATGGATAAGGCACCCCACATTTTCACTTTGCACTGGGCCCTGCCAGTTACGTAGCTGGTCTTGTCAGGTGTGTACCTTTCCTCTTCAACTCTCCCCCTAGAATGTGTTGCTCTGCAGTCACCACTGTTGTAAGGACTGGCTACTCTCATTTTCCTTCACGTAAATGTACAAGGAGACTTTTAACTCTTTTGTTTCTATCCTCAGCAGGCCTAGGGCTCTTTTCTTGGAAGGGGAGGCAGAGCCTCAGGAAGACAAGCCATTTTTCTTCCCCACTACAGTTTAGCTTCATGCTTTCAGGGGCCTCTGCTTAGAGTCCCAGCCCCTGACAGGATAGATTGTACCTGTCCATATAAGGGTATCTGCCCATACCTTCCAAAATGCCAAACCTTCTAGCAAGAGAAAAATCCTTTCTCCTGGATTTCCTAATCAATCCCAGCCACTTCCCTAGCCTCATACTATGATTAAATTCATGTTTTTCAGTTGTCTTTAGGTTATTCGATAATGAGCCTTCATGCCTGGGGCCTTGCCATACTAGGTCTACATAACTTACTTGAGTAGTTTAACATGTCATATAGGCTCAACCTTTGCAGCTACCAATGAATAATCCCAATGAATAGTTTATTCCCATGAACTAAGCATTTTATTGTCAGAAAGAATTTGGTGTAATTGTCAATTTGGAGATTTTATTGGGCATTTTCACCTTCAGATCATTTGTAAAGATGTATTTTTTTAAAACTAGCTCCAGCCTACCCTGTCCCTAAGAAGTCATGCTTTCAAAATAATATCCTTTACTCCTACCTTCATTTCCCATTTCAAAGGCAGTAGCTACTCACAAGGGAAAGAGGGTTACAGTTCTATGGTAACTCAATTCCCTTGAAAATAGCGTTTGTGATATCTGGTGAAAAGCTTTTTCAGGCCAATTTATATTATCTGTTTTATCTTCATTTTTTTTTTTTTTTGGTAATAGCTTCATTGAGATATAACTCACTTACCATATAGTTCACCCATTTAAAGTGTACAATTCAATGGTTTTAGTATATTCACAAAATTGCACAACTATCACTACAATCAATTTTGTAACATTTTCTCTACCCCTAACCATAGATTTGAGGAAAATTATGCAGACTATGGAGTGGAGAAAAAAGAAATGCATATATAAGAGAGAAATTAAGACATAAAGAATAGACAGAGAAGATGTAACATTTGTCTAATTCGAGTTCCAGAAGAAGCTCATAGAATGGGCAAAGTCACTATTCAAAGACATAATAGCTGAGAATTTACTAGAATTAATTAAACATATGAATTTGCAGATATTGGAAACACAGCAAATCCCAAGCAGACAAGTGAAAAAAAAAAATGTAGATTTATGTAGATTCATTAGACAGAAACTGATGAACAAAAGAGACAGATAAATTCCTGAAAAGTAGCCAGAGAGAAAAGACATGCTTATAAAGGAACAACGATTAAACAATTAACTTTTCAGCAGCAACAATAGAAGCTGTAGGAGAGTGGAATGCAATCTTCAAAATGCCCAGAGAAAATAACTGTTAATCTAGAATCGTATACCCAGCAAAACTGTTTCCAGAAGTGTGGGCAAAATACACATTTTCAGACATACAAAAACTGATTGTGTTTTCTACCAATAGGTCCTCACTAAAAGTTTTTCTAAAGGATGTAGTTTTAGGGAGAAGGAAAATGATCTGTGGAGAATTTCTGAGATACAAAAAGAATTGGTGAACAAACAAAATCTAACCAGTACTGACTGTGTGAAGCTATGCTCGTGATGCCTCATTTGTGGGGTTAAGAAAAGAAAACTGAAAAATTGGATAAAATAGCATATAATTTGGGAGGTGACAGGAGTTAGTGTTCTGAGGTAGTGTTCTTCAGAGTTTAACAAGCATAGGAATCTTGTAATGTGTACAATACCAAACAGGTTGAAAAGGGAATCATAAAGAAATTGGTCAGTAGGTAAAAATCTTCCCACTAGGAAGATACTTGGTACAGTTTTAAGAATGAGTTCAGCCAAACATTCAAGGCATAGATAATTCTAATCTTCTACAGACTCTTTCAGAGAACAGAAAAAGAATTATTTTCTCCAAGTCATTGTATGAGGCTAGTATAACTTTGATTCCAAAAAACACACTTGTATAAGCAAAATTATCAGCTTGTTTCATGTATGTGAAATTCTTAATATCGGATTTATAAAATCAAACGTTGTGTATATGTTCTTTTAACACATTTAATACTTTGACTCATATCTACCTCAGCTTTGAGTGGTTTGATCACTAGCCTTTAAGACAATTCTGCAAAGTGTTGCATTTCCATTTCATGCTGTTCACTGTCCTATAAAGGATCTATTGTCAGCCATGGATACTGCTTTTCCTTTTTGTCAGCTGACAGTATAGTGCTCTTATGAGAAGACGGAATAACTAAAAAATGTCATCGTAGGTACTTCTGCATTTAAAAATCACACTTTTGATGACTAAATGGAGTAGGTGGAAACTTTTATTATGAATATAATAAAATCTCAATTTTTATTCAAAAATTTCACCACTAATCTTTCAGTTTCATTACCTTTTTAAGATAATTTTTTTCAGCACTACTTAGAATAATAGAAAAGCCTCATCAGATGTCTTGATATGTCATGTAAGGTTTTCTTTGAAAATGAAACTAAAAACTCTTTTGATGAATTAATCTATATATTTGAACTAGAAAAAATGCTATTCAGATATCTTGAAGACTTTGTGGAATATTTGAATATGAAAGATTTACTTTTTGATCTCATACTTAAATGCATATATTCATAAAACTTCTCTTTTACTCAGAGTATTGATTTGTTTTTCTTTTGAATGATCTTGTTTCCTTTGGTTTATCACTAATTTATTAATCAGTTTCTTAAGCTAGAAACTTTGAAATAATTTTTGATTCTTTTCTATTTTGGCCTCTTCATTTCTAGTTTCTTACAAAGTTCTATAATTTTTCCTTCAAAATAACCCTTGAATTTACCTTTTTGTTTTTGTTCCTAGGTGCCATCGCTCATTTTACCTTATATATGGATTGTTGCAAGGGGTGTCTTAACTAGGCTGCCTTTCTGCAGGCTCTCTGCTCCATTTTATCCATTGTAATACTATATTCTGTTACAAATAGTATGCAGCCTTATTAAAATACAACATTATTGTGCAGTTCTCCTGTTTAAGAACATTATAGTACCTTTTCCCCCAGTTCATTATTCAAGTCCAAATTCTTGCCTTGCTTTCAGTTTCCCATCTTTTTTCCCAAGTAACCCTGATATTCTGCCTACTTCTAATCCAATTTATTTTCTTTTACTCCCCTACAATTATGTGTACTTTCCCATCCTCCGAAGCCTTGCCTCATCTTGTTCCCCCAGCTATAGTGCTCCTTCTCTTTTCCAGCTGTCCTGCCCACATTGCTTCATTCTCTAAATTGTTGCACTGAGAGCCCTTCATAGAGAACATAGCACTGAGTTGTTCTTGGAACTTTCCTTCACATCTGCTATCTTTCTCCTAGATTATAGGCTTTTAAGATCATCCGTCTATATTTTTCCAACCCCGTTGCCCTGCCCCTTCCCAAAGCAGTATGAAGTATAATAATGATCTAAAAAGCATATCATTTATGCTGTTATCTCTAGCATCATTCTTCAGATTGATACTCCAGAGTCCAGGAAATATCTTTGGTTCATCTTTTAGAGTTATTTTGTTTCATGATGAAATTTTGGATTATTTGTGGGAATAATTCTATTTGTATTTGTAAAAATTTCTTTCCTTCTCTGCTGCCTTTCTCTTGACAATTTTGCTTTCTTTGAGATATCTGTCCAAGAACAGGAGAAGAAAGTCTTTAAATGTACCTGTTGGTGTGAATTATTAGTAATTCTGATAACGAAGTGGAGCATAAAAGTCTCAGCCAAAGGACTTTCGTATTCTCTGAATTTTCTTCATTCACCATACATGGTCATGCACTTTGGAGATCTGATGTGGTCTTTTCTTACCATGACAAAAAGGAAAACAGAAAAATTTCACCACGTAACCATAGAAGGTATAGCCAAGTTAATTTACTCTTCCAATTTTGGTGCTTTCGCCTGGTGTGGAATGTGTGGGTATCAAGAATGACTTAAAAGACTCAGATTTGAATCTTGATACTATCATTGCTTACTTGAATTTCGTGAGTAAATCATATGAACTCTGAGCGCAAGTCCCTTTTGGTATAAGTTAATAATACCTATCTCACAATATTGTTATAAAATTAATGAGATAATAGATATGAATTGCCAATTGCTAAATAGCCATCAGTCGTGGTTATTTATTGAACAGGGAATGCCATTGTAAAGCTGTAACCTAACTGGGAAAAACAAAATTATTAAGACTTAACTCAAAAGGAGAGATTTATATAATCACTCACTTTGTTAGCATCTCTGGAGGTAATTTCAACTAGAATGATATTTCTAATAATAAAAATTTAACAAATGAAAAAATATCTCATAAATGAAATGTTGGTAGTTGAAATTTTATTAGCATTTTTAAGAACTTGATGTGTATATTACCTTAAAAATAACATATCAAATGAAAAGATTATATTTATCTCTTATTTTTCTTCTCTTGACTGTTCAAACATCTTAGGTTCTGAACAACCTTAGTGTATTATAGGTTAACAGTCTTCTACTAAAATATACATCATATGAGTAATAAAATGTTTAGATTGCCTGATACATAATAAATGTTATGTAAATTTTAGCTATTATTGTGGAAGCTAAAAAGGGACAGTAGCTCAGTTTCTAAAAGAGCTAATATTATGTATTACCATGCTCTCAGATTAGCTCGATACACAAGTGAATGTCATTTCTTAATGAATATTTTATCGTAAAGCCTAAAATACATCCTGCAACAGAAGAATGACCACCACCAAAGGTCTTCCTAGTTTCAGGCTGGTCCTTGGTAATCCATTTCCACACCATAGCCAGAGTGATCTCTCTGAAATACAAATTTGATCATGTCACTTTTCTATTTAAAACTTTTTAAGTTCATTCCCATTGCTGTTGGGATTCGTTCATTCACATGTATTTATTAGAGGCAGGTACTGTTCTGGGTGCTGGGGATGGAGTAGTAAGTATTTAAAAATATATATTACATAAAACCTCACAAATTGAATAATACAGATCTGGTCTTCATTTAATGTAGAATTATTTCTGGATACATGAAACCTTGGAGTGAGTGCTGGCCAAGTGTAGAAAGAAAGTCAAAGTGCCTTTTCTACAGCTGTGTCTAATGAGCAACCATTCGTGCCTACCTTGGTCCCTGGTGCCCTCTTAAGAAGTTCACTTTTTCCTTATGTAGATTTCTTGTCTTTTTTCTTTTTTGATGACCTAATCAGTAGCAGATCTTGCAAGTTGTTCTGTGGAAATACTGATTTATCTAGTAGAGACTATCTTTGGGCTTTAAGTGCCATGTCAAAATGTAATTTGCACTATTTCTTTACTGATTGGTCCCAGACTATATGAAAATCTCCCTGATAGGATAGTCTTGTTTTTTTAAGTCTTTGTACAGCAGATTTTCAGAAACACATTTCATTTATTAAATAAGACATACGTCTATTTTTCTTGGGTAGTTTGCCACTAGAGGGTGCTGGAAATTGCACCAGACAACTTAAAGACACTGCTACTTTTTGTGCGACATGATAGCGGCGAAAAAAACTTTGGTTGAGTCATTTAAAGGACTGTTTTTAAAAGTATGATGACTTAGTCATCATTTGTCACTTTATTTTTTAAGTGTTGGGAAATTACCCCTATTAAAATAGTACCTTTAAAAGCATGTATTCATTAAATTGTCAAAATTGTCATTCAAAAATTTATACTTTTGCATCTGTGTGTACCCACCATACCTTATGCTTCAGTGTAAGCCTATGTTGTTTATGTAAATCTTAGAGGTCAAATGTTTGTGTTGTTTTATACCATAATTAAAAGATGATTCCATATGAAGGTGTTGATCGATATTGTCTCTCTATTGTAAATATAATTTGATTTATCATTGATGCTGTATTAGGTCATGTTAGCTCGAAGCAGAGCCCAGGACAGGGATTTGGGCTTATGTGATTTATTGCAGGAGTGCTTTCAGGAGAAAGAGAGTGAGGGAAGCAGAACGGGCATGGGAAGAGTCTAAGCAAGCATGTGGCCTAAGCTGGGTATAGATTCAGCCTGAACTAATGGGAAGTTTTGGAGAAAGGGCTTTCTATGCCCATGTTAGTCATTGGCTGTGGGCTATTTGAGTGGGGGTGGAGTAGGAAATGGTGGCATGTAACTTCCCAGGGCGGGTGACTCCTGCCCACCTTATTAGTCCTTTCTCCAGAGAAGGGGACAGCTGTGGGCCATTAGCAGCCAATACTCAGAGCAGCTGGAGTATAGATATCCCAGCCTGCAAAGAGGATCTGGCAGGGCACCGTCAGCATCCACTACAGATGGTCATTAACTCCAGCAGTTAAGACATAACTATTAGGGAAACAGCTTGTTTGTGGAGATATAAATAGAGACTTATTTATGAATATGCTTCTTAGCTTTCCTTGATTCTTGTTTTGCTGTTCTTATTTTTTAGTAAGATTCTCTCGTAACCAAATCCATGGATAGTCATCTCCAAGTTTAGACTTTACAATAGGACATAGTTTCCTTTGGAGCTTTTTCTTCTTCCCAGATGGACCAGAACTCTTTGGTTTTCAAGTCATTTGGGACCAGGAGTAAGAAATGGCCTATGAATCACATGGATCATCTGTATGGAGACAGTCAGGAGATAGCCACAGCTACATACATACATGTAGTTACAAACTGGCATGTAGAGTCTTAGGGCTTTCTCTGAAACTCAAGAAGTGCTAGGAGAAAGATTATTATAAAATTAGTCCAGCTAATGCAGTATATATAAATGGAATCTATACGTAATTAGTTTCTTTACTATTTTTACTTTCAACCTTCTTACATATTAAGTCTTTTTTCTGGAGCTGTCACCATCCAAGAGGAAATGTACTGATTTGTGCCTCTGATTCTGCTGTATAACTGTTGTTGACCACTAAAATGGTTAAACAAGTGAGTCAAATGGCTCTGATTAATTTAAAAACTAAAATAGAATTAAATCTAGAATAGTGACGCTTTTATTATGTATTTCTTACCTAAAGAGAATATAAATGTTTATGCCTAAAACAAATGACCTACCTCAGAAAAATTACTGCTTGTGATTTCATATGCTTTTACATCAGTTTATTTAAGCAAACATACTTTGGGTTCATAGCTTTTCTTTAATGTTTGAAGAATAATCTATTTTTATTCAGTCTAAGCTTTTTAATCTTAGAAATTTTGTTTTTATGATTTCACAAATCCTGCTGACAATAGCTAACTTAAAAAATAGTTAAATTTCTCAAATTCTCCATTTTTACTTTAAAATTATATTGACATACTTTGTAGATTTTTAAAAAAATATTTGAAGTGTAGTGTGCAGTTGAGATATCCGTTGTGTAAAGGAATTTAAGAATCATTGCTTGTTTGATAAATATGTAAAATCACATGCATTTTATTTTAAATGTTTTGAAATTTACCTATTTTTAAAGGGGCTTTCAAAGATAACAAAATTTTTTAAAAAGGAACCTTAAAAAAATAAAAGAGAAAAAATGAAAACAAAACAAAAACCAGATTAAAGGAAAGGTAAATAGTTGTTAGACATCTGGGGTGAGATAGTCATTGCAACTGAGCCTTAAATTTAACTCTGAGGTTACTAAGAGGTAAAGCAGGCCGGGCGCGGTGGCTCACACCTGTAATCCTAGCACTCTGGGAGGCTGAGGCGGGCAGATTGTTTGAGCTCAGGAGTTCGAAACCAGCCTGAGCAAGAGCGAGACCCCGTCTCTACCAAAAATAGAAAGAAATTAATCGGACAGCTAGAAATATATATAGAAAAAATTAGCCGGGCATGGTGGCGCATGCCTGTAGTCCTAGCTACTCGGGAGGCTGAGGCAGGAGGATGGCTTGAGCCCAGAAGTTTGAGGTTGCTGTGAGCTATGATGATGCCACGGCACTCTAGCCTGGGCAAGACAGTGAGACTCTGTCTCAAAAAAAAAAAAAAAAAAGAGGTAAAGCAAAAGGGAAAATTCTTTGACCTATATAATTTGTATTTTTAAAATAAGGGTGCTGTATAAATTCATTTAGAACAGTAGCTTTCAAGCTTTTAAAATTATTAACCATAGCAAGAAATAGGTACATTATTATACTGCAACTTAGCGTAACTATTTGTGTATGTGTATAGACAAACACACACACAACTTTTTTCACTAATGTTTATACAGTGTTCGTTAACTGCCAAGCCCTATTCTAGATTCTTACATTAACTTATTTAATCCCCAAACCGTATGACTGTAGGAACTGTTACTATCCCTAATGAGGGAATTGAGACAGAGATATGTTAAATATTTTGCCCAAGGTCACACTGTTAGTAAAGAGCATATCTAAGATTCCAACCCAGGCAGTCTGGCAGTCACTAAAGTCTGTTTTTTACCATTGTTCTATACTGTTCCTCCTTTCCCTCTAATTTACTCAGATTTGCTTACATACATATATATATATATATATATATATACACACACACACACACACACACACACACACACACACACACATATTTGCATGTATTTAAAAAGAAGAAAAAAAGTTCCATGAAACACTTTTAGCATATGCAATTCTATTTCAGTTTTTTTAAATGCTGGTTGAACCCACTGAATTGATATCATCATCCACTAATGGGACACAGCCCACAGTTTGAAAAAAACACTGGTCTGCAGCGACTTTTAACAAGCACTGAAGTTATCAAATGGCTCCTTATTATGGGAATTAAATAATACCATGAAAATATTAGCATCTTTAACAAAAGAAACAGAGATTCTCAAAAAGGTGTAATTCTTTTTTTAAAATGTAATCTCTTTAAAAAGTGACACACGGAAGATTAAACCTCAATTTACTGACATCCTTCCGAGTAGAACTTAGCTACTGCTATGGTCCCAGTGAGGTGCTTTCTGTTGATCTGTCTTCAAACATAATAGATTTTAGAGAATTTACTGGGATAGACAGTAGGGTTCTTTTTGATTCTGAGATCCAATCAGATGTTTCAGATGAGCCTTTAGAAGTACAAAACTATAGCCAGTCACTTTCACAGTTGAACTCGGAATGTTTGCTTTTTGTGTACATGTTGTGCTGCAGTAACACTAAAATGAAGCTGCTTCTCTGAGAATCCCTCAATGATGGTGGTTATACTGGGGCATTAATATATACCACCCTAGTGTTACTTACTGTGTACATTTGGCTTCCTGTTAACCAGACCAGCTTTCCAAGGCAGGACAAGTGAAACTTAGAGTTCCAAGATATGTTTCTTGTTTGGTTCCATTTCTGGCACCGTTTTCTTAGGGTGAATGAGGTTCTTCAGGGGAAGAGGGTGGGGATGCGCAGGTGGATTGATTGTTGGTGCTGGGAGTTAGTGTGCAGCACATACCACGTGTGGAAAGATGGGAATCTTTCCCCAAGTTAAATTACATATGAGGAAGGGATGTGGCTAGGCCTCATAATTAGTTCTTACGTTGTTGTGGCAGATTACAAAGCAGTGGCCATATATAGATGTCACTATGTTAAGGTATTTTCCTGTTCTAAAATGGTGGCAGCTAGGTTTTCTGGGTTCACTTTCACCAGGGAATGTAGCCAGGAATCAGATTTAATACCAAAATTAGAAGAGATTACTTCATTCAAGTTTGTTGCCTCTTCCTAAAACGGAAAGAGTTGGCCAATTGTGGCTCTGTAAAATGGATCTGAATTGCTAGATTATTTTGCTGAAGACCCAGCTTCAACTTCAGGTTGGGATTGTCAACTGAGAGAAGGGTATTTGGCAGTACATTACAGAGCTCTTTCTTTGGTCTTGTCCTGTTTACTTGCTTGTTTGTTCATTTTTTTTTAATGTATTGAGGATTATTTGATTTTCAGTGACCTGCCAGCTTCAGAGTTATCTGCTAATGATGCAATCACACAAATAAATTACATTTCTGATGATTTCTATGATAGAGAAATGCATGGGGTTATGAGAACCTAAAATGAGAGGGGTTTTTCTAGTCTGGGAAGTCAGGAAAGGATTATTGATTTGAGTTCTGAAGGAATTAGCTAAATGAGATGCTGGGAAGGTATAGAGAGTTAGGCAGAAGCCAGATAATTTAGAAGCCGGAGGTTATATTAAGGATGCTCTTTATCATAAGAGCAATGAGAAATCAGGTGTTTTAAGCCAGAGGGTTGTATTTTTATCAACAATTTAGATGATGGCTAAAAGGCATACTTACCAGATTGAGGATGTAAGCACACTGGGATGGTTGATGACCAAATCACCATTTCACAATTTTCTAATAATCTGGAAGGATGCATATCAGCAGTGATTAATATGATCCTTCAGTTATTAGAAACTCTCTTATATGCCACAACTGGTACTTGTCAATCAAAAAATGTTGGTTCAAGTGGGAATCATTAAAAGAGAAGATATACATATATATTTGAACATATTATTTTTTACTTAAAATATATAAATATACATTCACTTGCCAATCTTTGGATGTAGGCACAGGAATCTTTGAGAATAGATTTATAAACAGTGGTGTATTTTGCATAAACCACAATTGAATGCATCATGTAAGATTAACAGTTTCAGATTCTTTAAAGTGAGAACCAAACACATTTGAAGTAATCTGAGTACCAAATCCTTTTAGATTTTCACAGTTTTTCCCCCTAGCCTTTTATAGTTGTTTCACTCACACCTAATTTTCTAGCAGTTCCTTTTTTTTTTAAAAAAAAAGCATCTTGCTTTTATCTAGTCTTTTCAAAGCATTCAACCTCATTTTTCTCTCTTCTTTCATATTCACATTTCAGTGGTTTACGTAATATGTAATGAAATTATATAATAAGAATAACATATACAACAAGCATAAACATGTAAGGCAACAAATATCAGTGACTGGCGTGGAACTGCGTAGGGGCGGAAGCACATGGGTGACCTAGTCATGGGCAGTCAGTGGGGTGTTTACAGAGGGAAAGGGAGTATCAGTTAGTTTTGAGAGTTGGCTAAGTGGAAGTCACTTAGAGAGTTTCTGCTGATGTTGTTTTTTTTTTTTTTTTTTAAAGCATTGGCTTAAGTATAATAGTTTGTAAGTTTCTGTGAACCCAAAGTGTGGCATGGTTAGTAAGCAGTATATACAATGTATATAGTTTTAAGCTGCATTAATGAAGTTTGAGTGACAGAAAATGTTGGTCTCACAGTGGTTTAGCCATTTGGGTTCTAGTGAGAGCACCAGATCTAAGCTGAAAACACCATAAGGAAGGACATAAATCGGAGGCCGCTGAACAATTGCTCTTAACCTTTTATGGCTCCAGGTTACTTACTCCAGAATAATGCATGTAAACGCATACTCTTGCAATATTTTGCATGCATTTGATTATACTACATTGAAAACTGATTGCTTTTACAGACCATAAAAATATTTTTAATACATTGACCTCATTTTCATCTTAATGTGAACATTAAAGACTATTTCCTGAACATTTTTAATAAATTCAAATTTTACAGATAACGTGAAAAGATCAGTTTAATTATGCTCAAAATAAATTTCAGCAAGAAGACTGCTTTTGCTTGGCTTAAGAAAGAATTTGAAATTGTGCAGTGGTTTTTGACATGGAAGCATATCATTTTTAATTTTTTTTATTATGGCAACAAGTGTTAAAAACCTGATTCATAATGATAATTGTGGCAAATGGAATAAGAGTCCCACATTTAGAAAAGCAAGCTGAGGAGACCTTCTCCAAGGAACCAGAAATTTCTCCATGATACTTCCGTTGGTTCATTTTACATTATTTCCTTTATTATCAAAGCCACTTAAATCGTTATTAAAAAGGTTGGTCAACATTGTGCTGTCTACATCAGGTAGAATAGAATTATGAATCCACATTTCAGTTTGAGCAGAAGTAATCTTTATAGGATATCTACAGTGTTTCTCCAACCTATAGAAGTCTTTTTTTTTTTTTTGAGACAGAGTCTCACTCTGTTGCACGGGCTAGAGTGCCGTGGCGTCAGCCTGGCTCACAGCAACCTCATACTCCTGGGCTCAAGCAATCCTTCTGCCTCAGCCTCCCGAGTAGCTGGGACTACAGGCATGTGCCACCATGCCCGGCTAATTTTTTCTATATATTTTTTAGTTGTCCAGCTAATTTTCTTTCTATTTTTAGTAGAGACAGAGTCTCGCTCTTGCTCAGGCTGGTCTTGAACTCCTGAGCTCAAACAATCCACTTGCCTGGGCCTCCTAGAGTGCTAGGATTACAGGCGTGAGCCATTGTGCTCAGCCCCTAACCTATAGAAGTCTTTCTCTAGCTTTGGAAAAGTTTACATAGTTGTCTTGATCCAATTTCCTTTTCTGAAATGGCTGCTTGGCTAAAAAAGCACACTGGTTTTCGGCAGCATCCAAAATGGTGTCTGTAGGACCTTGAATTGAAAGATATACCTCATTCAAATGGTCACTGATGTCTGCCAAGCTAAGTCAGGAAGTAATCCTTCCTGTCATTTGTTCTTAGAACGTACTTTCCCTCAATCTCAAAATAAGTGGAACTTCTTCTACGTCAGGTTCAGTCAAGCGCTGCAGGACTAGTCCTCTGGAAAACCAGTGAACTTCATGCTCTCTTTTGCTCACATTTCTTGACAGAATATCTTGAAAAGACCTTGGCTCTGATGTAGCTGATAAGATTCATAGCAGTAGACAGAGTTCTATGCTGGCGAGCATTTGATGCCATTACACGTTGATGCAGAAGTTAGAGTCATACTAAGACACGCAGCTCGTGTCCTCATCTAAGCAGCAAAGCCCACCAAGCATCCATCTTAGGGGCTCCATCATAACAAAAAGTACTGTTGTTTATCTTTTTTGGCTAAAAGCGTTTTCACCATCAGTAGCCTTTGCAGTTTTTAAAATAGACTTTTAAAAAAGGATTACTTTAATAATGTCAGTGCATACATAATGAGTGAAAGGCAGGAGTTGGCTGCATTTGCAGGCAGTTACTCATCTGGTTGCAAACTAAAAGAAAATAATATTGCCACCACTTCGATTTTCAATGGCCTCTCTTGAAATATTGGAAAATATATAGGTGGTTCTGGAGTGGGTGACATTATTCAATAGAAGGACTACTTCACTTTCTCCCTCTGCTTTGAGCTATAAACCAGTTTAACCAGGTAAGGTAGCTGCTTCACCATCCCTCCGATAGTGAATGTGTTTTCTTTGCCCTTGGCGATGTGCTAAGCAGCCCTATGGGTGCTTCAAAAAGAAGACTGGAGACAACTATGTTTTAGTTATGCAGCTGCAGCCTTCTCAGAAGTAAGGCTCTTGTCTGAAATATTTGTTGTTTGCAATGTCGTAAGGCACTCCTTGAATTTTGTTGACATAAGCACCTACTGGCACTTACCATGTGATAGAAGTACCGTATCTTAGCATTAATCATGGCAACTATAAAAGTGAAAACAAAAGACTGTGAGGTGCATTGTAGCTTTTCCCAGGAAATTTTCTGATAGGTGGACATAATTGTATTGGCAGGGTGTGTGGTCTTTAATTCATATTGTTGGGAAACTTCTGGATATCATCACATGGCAAGGAGGATGATTGTATATTATTTGACCATGTGCATTGACATCCCATGTTACCTGCATACTTATTTGGAGTGAAATGCAACATTTTTTAAAGTAACAAGAAAGAAACCAAAGAAAAAAAATTTACAAACCCACCAAATCAGTGGATCCTTTTAGTGGTGAGAGGTCTGAAAGTCATCTTACTTTAAGATTGGCCTAGGGAGGAAAGAGTAAGGAGATGGCATGAAAGTATTTTTAAATACCTTAAAATTATCTTATAGAAGAAGACTAAGATTTTTTTTGTAATTCCAGAGAGTTTGGAAGCACCAATAGATAAAAATTATGAAGAGATCTATTTCTACTCAATATAAGAAGTATTTTCTAACATTTAGAACCTCCCATCAATAAAATAGGTTACTTTGCAAAACGTCCTCATCTTGGAAGTAGTAGCACTGGGTCCATTCTACTGTTGCAACACCTGACCTGTATTGTGACTTCAGTTTAATGTCTAGTTCCCTTCTTATTTGCCCATGAGGTCATTCACTTAAGGGAGATAGCTAGAGCACAGGTAAGACGTATGCCCAGGAGTCAGGCAGAATGGACAAGCGTGATCTTGGGCAGGTGACCCAACACCCTACACTTCAGTTTCTTCATCTGTAAAGTGGAGATAATCGTTCTACCTCCTTGTAGGGATGTTACAAGAATTGAATGAGTTAATATATATCTGAAATGCCTGACACGTAGTCAGATGTTAGGTGCTAGCACCCAGCAGTTTGTCACATGGTCACCAGCTATGCTGAAAGACAAATACGAAGTGCTGGGAAGAAACTGAACAGCCATGTTTCGGTGATGTTGCAGAAAGAATTCCTACTTTTGAGAGGATAGATGGATTCTATAATTTCTAAGGACCATGGCGCTCTGGAGATAGAAAACTGGGAGAGCAAGAATTTAGGGTAGGTGCTGTGTGTATATAGGAAACACAAAAGCTTTTGCAGAACTTTACTTTCTCCTGAATATATATAGTGGCTTACTCTGTTAGAAGGTATGGTACACTTCATTAGAATATTTTTTAACTTCATTTCATTGTTTTTGACCATGTAAACTTTTTTTTCATTTTTACACTTTAGGTTAACTTGTTGGGTTCTAAAAGCTGTCATTTCCTTTTGATTCCCTTCTGCCTTACTAAGGTCTCAACCTGTAATTATTATATTTACTACGAGACAACACACAAACTGAACGTTTTCTGTGTTCTAGAATGTGTTCAGTGTGTTTACAGTACTGGTTTTATGGAGGTCCAGAATATCTGATTCCTAGCACTCATGAGAAATTACTTTTTTATTCATTTATGGTTAAGAGTGTGGTCCCTGGGGTGATGCTGCTTACATTTGAGTCAGTTCTGCTGCTTCTTACCCCAGTCTTTCGGCCAGTTCTTTAACTATTCTGAACCCTCCTCTGTGAAGTGGGATTACTAAAAGTACCAGTTTCATTGGCTGGTGTGACGATTGAGCGAATCAGTGTGTGGAAGGGGTTTAGCACAGAGCTTGCATAAGCAAGTCCTTAATAACTGTTGGCACTCCTTCTCCTCGGGATTATTGCAGTCTTTCGCCGATACATCGGCTTCATGTGTCCGCAATGATCCATTTCCCAAAGTACTGAAATGAATAATATGCAGAACACAAGAGCCCTGCTCTCAAAGCTATCTTATTCTAGTGGGTGGATTACGGTAGAATTAGGTGGTAGATGCTGTATGAGTGTGAACAGAGTGTATGGGAGCATTGGTCTGGGCCGAAACTCAGACTAATTCAAGAGTAGTCTGATAAAAGCATTTAATTTCTAAAGGGGGACTAGACTTAAATATCCCAGAAGGAATCTGCACTTTTCAAGAGATTAACTCTGGAGAGAGAGTTATTCATCCCTTGTAGGGAAGAAATAAAAAACCAACCTTTCCCCCCCAAGGGGGCCTTTTTTTTTTTTTTTTGCCTGCCCTTCTTCCTCCCTCTTCTTTCCACCTCTTCCTGCCGTACCCCACTTTTCTAAGGAAATAAATGCAGAGAACCTGTTCTGCCAGGCAAGGCACAGTGCCCATGTGTCCCCAGTTCCTCCACCTGGAGGAGGGATACCGCACACAGGGTCATACCCAGCAGAGCCCTTACTTATGAAAAATGTGGTGAGGTTGACCCAGTAAGCCATGAATTACTGCCCAGAGATATAAAGGGACTTCTATCTATATTGCTTACAATTTAAGATCTTTTCATGTTTATTAAGTCTGAAGATCTCTTTTGTTTATGTAATGTCAGCTTATGTTGCTTTGGGCTTTATTTTAAAATAAGTATGGAGGGGCCGGGCGC
>NW_012152463.1:305815-307450 GCF_000956105.1 Propithecus coquereli
CCTAACTGTACTCACTATGGGTTTTTTTTATTATTTATTGTAAGCAGTGTAGTTTTTATAAATCATGTTTTTAATTTAAAAGTAGATGAGCAAAATATTTTATATTTGATTAAAAAACAATAGTCATTAATCACGTTGCTTTTTAGTTGTTGGCTCTCCATTATTTTTGTTCTTTGTCAGTGGCCCATAAATAAACCCACAGAAGAACAAGAAAACCCATTTCTTGCACCAACTCAAGAGTGGAAGGTGGACTAGACAACATATTCATTCCACAATAAGTCAGGCAGTGTATGTAGAAAGCACGTCCTGCTGTCTCCCGTCCACATGGATTTATTTAATACAATTTCTTTCTGTCATATTTACAGTAGTTGTTATTTGACTTTAAAGATGAAAACCTTAGAAATTTAGAATAGGACTTTAACTCTTTATCGTTCAGTTTTTTTTTGTGGAAGTGTTCTTACACACACTAGGTCAGTTTTCCAAATGTTGTGCTATTCGTTAGTCCCTGTGTTAGTCTTCTAAGGCTGTCACAGCAAAATACCACAGACTGGGTGGCTTAAACAACAGAAATTTATTTTCGCACAGCGCTGGAGGCTGCAAGTCCACAGTCAGGGAGCTGGGGGGTTGGTTTCCTCTGAGGCCTCTCTCCTTGGCTGACAGATGGCCGCCCTCTCGCTGCCTCTTCACCTGGTCGTCCCTCTGTGCACACAAGCCTCTAGTGTCCCTTTTTGTTCCCAAATTTCCTCTTTCTGTAAGGACACCAGTCAGATGGGATGAGGGCTCACCATAATGGCCTCACTTTAACTCCAAATACAGTCATATTCTGAGGTCCTGGGACTTAAGGCCTTAACATACGAGTTTTAGGGAGATACAGTTCAGCCCATAACAGTCCCCAGAAGTTTATTGATTGACTTTTTCTAGTTTTTTTGTGAACTTAAAGCAAGAATTTACATGTCTAGCTGGGATCCAGTTGACCCTTTATCTGATAACTGAGTAAATCTTTTTTTTTTTGAAATGACATTTAAAAAAATATTCTGTTACTGTAAAAGCTGTATATATGTATAGAGAAGATATAGGAAAGCAAAAACAAGAACATAAAAACATATTTTCACTAACCAGAGTTTATTATATATCTCTTTGTTATTACTTAGTATATATCCTTCTAGATCTTTTTGTTTATGTGTCTGCATGTATGTGTTTTATCACAATGAGGTTATCCTGTACATATTATTTGCGACCATTTTTTTTTAGTTAATGATATCTACCTTTCCCAGCTCATAAATTTTCATTTCATTTGATACACAGTTGTACAAGTTATTTATAGCCATATAACAAATCACCTAAAATTTAGTAGCCTAAACAATGACTGACTTTCTCATGATCCTAGAGGTTGGCTGGGCAATTCGCTACTGGATTAGCCTGGATGCTCATGTGGTCTTCTGGAGAGAAAAAAAAAAATAACCTGTTAGAGTGTTTTTATTGGGATTGCTTTAAATTAAAAAATTAGGAAGATGACATTTTGGTGATGTTGGTTATTTCTATTCAAGAACATGGTACATCTTATCATGTTGAATTCTATTTCTGAGACCTTAACATTTTTTCCTACCCACATTTCTTTTTTTTTTTTTTTTTTTT
>NW_012152463.1:307500-309415 GCF_000956105.1 Propithecus coquereli
AAAAAAAAAAAAAAAAATGAGTATGGAGGAATACTTGAGGGACTTGATTTATATGTGTGTATGAGAGTCTGTCTTCTTTGTTTATATCAATATAGCAAATATGTATACCTAAAGGTTTTATCTAATGTCTAAAATGTCCTTATTTCAGAATTGCATTGTGGTTGGTTGACCATAATAACAGTTAGTTTCCTACAGCTAAAAATATTGAGGATAGAATAACAATAAAAGAGTGAAAGCACAACTTTGTCATCAGTGGCTTAGATATGTAAATACTGAGGGTTAGGCCTAGAAATATATTTGGTATAAAATTGAAAAACCCCATCAAAGAACTATTTGAAACAGCACCAAGGATACTTTTTCTTTTAAAGAGTGGTTTTTTTGTATGCATAAAAATTTTATTTCCAATAAATTACCATTCTGCCTATGTAGCATTTTCATTATTTTTATTTTTTTTTCTTTTCATTTTCAGCTTATGGAAAAGTATTTCTAGTTCGTAAAGTAAGTGGTCATGATACTGGAAAGCTGTATGCCATGAAAGTTTTGAAAAAGGCAACAATAGTTCAAAAGGCTAAAACCACAGAGCATACAAGGACAGAACGACAAGTCTTGGAGCACATTAGACAGTCGCCATTTTTGGTGACGCTGCACTATGCTTTCCAGACAGAAACCAAACTTCATCTCATTTTAGGTAAGTTGTTATCAGACTTTTTATGCAAACATTTTTATTTGGATGTTAAATTGTAATGCACTCAAAGGGCAACATACTTTGGACTTAGAAATGTAACATACTTCGGACTTAGAAGTGAAACATTTCAACTCTTTTTCTTCTCTTTGTGATGGCATTTGCTTGAATATCATACATTGCTCTGGATTTGAGATTTCCAATCATGAAGGAATTTCTATACCTCTATTATACTCATCATTCTTAAGAAACAGTTCACTCATTAGCAGTATCTGCCTCCTTGGGCAGTGTGCTTCTATTCAAATGTGAGGAGCTGAATGGTGACGTGGGCCACAATTTCTGTTTTAGGAGACCTCAGGAATGAACAGATTTGAGCTGACTAGGAGACATTTATAAAAACCAACAATGAGAAAAAATAACAAAGAAAATAAAGACTTCTATTCCTAGAGATGCGTTGCATTTCCTCGTGAAAAACCTACAAATAATAGGAATCGGCACTAATTAGTCAAGCCTTTGAACACTCCCATTTTCACTCACGGGCACTTTCCTTTTCCCAAGTGGAGTTGGACCACTGTACGTCGTCTTTGGGAAAGTCCTCAGCATACGTTGCCAGATTGCTTTGCAGAAAGTTGCACCATTTTCTGTTCCTGCTAGAAGTGAACGGCAGTGGTTTTAGTATTGTACTATGCCATTGTTGAATATTTCATCTGTTACCATTTTGGTCTTATGTTTGTGTTAATTTGCATGTATGCATTATAATTCCCTCTTAGAACTGTGGTGAGGATTAAATGAGCTAGAATTTCACGTAGTGCTCTGGAAGCATTAGCGTTTCTTGAGTGCCTACAGTATGCCAGCCATTATGCTAGGTGTTATCCACAGTGTCACCAACCCTCACAATGACATTGCAGGGTCCCCTCATTAGTGATGTTGAAGATTCTGGAAGCTGTGTGTCTCGAAGTTACATATCTTGTATAAGCTTGAAAATTAAGGTTGTAATTTAGGTCTGATTCATCCCAGTGTCTGTCGTCTGTTTGCCAAACGGTGCTGCCTGTATTCTTTGATTATTGATAGTACAAACAGGTTTTTGTTTGTTTTTTTTTTTTTGAGACAGAGTCTCACTGTGTTGCCCGGGCTAGAGTGCCGTGGCGTCAGGCTAGCTCACAGCAACCTCAAACTCCTGGGCTCAAGCGATCCTACTGCCTCAGCCTCCCGAGTAGCTGAGACTGCAGGCAC
>NW_012152463.1:319844-321687 GCF_000956105.1 Propithecus coquereli
CACGAAATTCACGCTGACAATCTCAACAGAACTTCACAGAAGGTTAGCGAACATTTTACTCCTTTCTTATGAACTGCGGATGAGTTTTCCCAAACCCTTATTACTTCTCAAACCCACAGCTCCATTACTGTCTTCCTCTTCGTCTGAGATAAGCCTTCATCCTACTTCTACTGTAACCGTATCAGGTCGTGTTACTTCAAACTCTCAGATTTTCTTCCCCTCTCCTTTCTTCTGCACCTTAAAATTTTCTGTATCTTGGAAACGCCCATCAGATGGGCAAAAATTAAAGATATTGATAATGGCAAGAGTTGGAACTTTTAAAAAGGCATCTATTCACTGTTGGTGGGGGATATAAATGGCTTCAGCCCTTTTGATGAAAGTACTTATCATCAAAAATTGGCAGTAATTGTCAAAATTTAATATGTATATATGTTGTGACTCAGCAGTCCAATTTTAGGAATCTGTCCTACCAATCTATACCTGCCCAAGTAGACAAAATATATGTACAAGAATGTTTCTTGTGGCATTGTTTTCTTGTTTTTGTTATTGTTCTCATTATTATAAGAATGAGAATGTCAGTACAAACTAAGGTTGTCTGTAGGCCAGAAAATCCTAGACTCCTGTGTCCACAGTCACAAAGTTGTTTTAGATGAAGGCGGCAGATATTTTTTATTGCAATTTTTAGATTTTGTAGTACTTACTTGGGTATCAGGCACTACTCTTGGTATTTTTCATGTTATCTCATTCAGTCTTTGCAAGTAACCCTTCAAGGAGCGGATTATCATCTTTGTTTTACAGATGAGGTATCTGAGGCTCAGGGAGTCAAGAAAAGTGCTCCAGGCCACATAGCTGATACGTGGAGGAACCATGTGACTTCATTTCTATACACAGCTCAGCCCACATGTGTTGATTTCTTCGGTATTTCTAGAGAAGCAGCATTATTTTTAGTATCAGAAAATTGGAAATAGCTCTAATGTCCATTTTTTGACCTCTCTTGATTCATTCCAATCCATCCTTTACATTATTATTTAATTGGTCTTTTTAACACATGGCCATGATTGGGTCACTCCACTGCTTGAAATCTCCCAGTGACTTCCATTTACTGGAAGGGGATGTAGCGTAAACTCCCTAGTTAGGCTTTCAAAACAATCTATCCCAGCCTCAGCCTGTCTTTCCCACTCAGTCTCCCACTATTGTGCTCTGATACCTGTGCTCCAACCAAACCAGATGCTCCACTCACTTCTCTCTGAATATGCATTTTTCTTTCCCTGTCCTGTACTTAAGTACTAACTTGAGTTCAACTTTGGGTTTCAATATATCCTAGCTGCAGGACCATACACAGGTCACTTAATCTCTCTGACACTGTGCTGTCCCATTTGCCTGCAGTTGTTTGGCTTAAATGGAATGATGTATGTAAAGTGCTTGGTACCATCCTTGGCAGACAGTGATCTGTTAGTGGTGGCTGTATTAAAATAAAGCCTAGAAAAGTACAAGATGAGACTAGAACATCTTGTTATGCTAGAAAGTAAGAAAGTGCAATAAATGGGGGCGAAGGGAAAGCTCTTCCTTATGGGAGAATGCCAACATAGAAAAGGAATGATGGAGTTAGAAAATCATCACTTCATGCTAAAATGAGTGGGTGATGGTTTGATGAGAAGCAGGATATTTTTATATAGTCTCAATTTATCTCCCTACAATTTACCAGTTAATCATAAAGAGAAACATAGTAACTTTATAGTGGAGAAACCTGGGAAACACCACTTTAGTGACTCCACATTAATGACATGATGAAAGTTAATGCCAATGTTGAGAAAACTAATATCCATGCTTCCTGATATGTTCT
>NW_012152463.1:321742-324053 GCF_000956105.1 Propithecus coquereli
AATGAGTCATTTTACATATAAAAAAGATGATTTAACAAATACAACAGAATTGAGATATAATCATATTCATATAACAAAAGAAATTCCTTTTAGTTTAATGAAGGTACCAGTTATCTGTACAAGGATCATATGAGGTATTCCGTTGTATGGACTGTAAATAAATCTCAGTTCAATTATAAATTGATAAATGTTTTTTTGGAAGAGTCACATTAATGATATTTGCCAGACAGCTTCTGAGAACATGTATGAAATTTATGCCCTACCTATTTATTTTAATTAGTATCATAAAGATGGACTATTGATGGCCCTCTTTTGTTATCAGTGGTCCTCTTTTGTTCTTCAGTTATGAATGGAATAAGTCTCAAGACTTATCCTGAATTTCTCTCAGGAGAAGAAATCAGAATGTAAGAGATGTGTCCATCAAGAAAGGTATCCTTACTACGTTGTTAACAGCTCCCTTTTTCCTTTTCCCCTTCTTTTCTGGCTGCCCATTGGCCCTTTTCATTGCAGTTTTTAGCATTTACAGCATTGAACTATTTCCACTCTTTATCAATGCTGCAACTTGAGGTGAAGAATCTACCCTAATACTCCTATGTGGCTATTATCAGTCAGTAATTGGAATATTACATGTTTATTCTTTTCTTGCAACCAGTGTTGGTGCTTTTATACTTGTGAGTGCTAGAGCCTGTGCCTGGCAGAGAAAAAATTGCCCTGGGACTTTGGTCTGCCTCATTGGTGCCAGCTTCCAACTTGACTTTCTGGCAGAATACATTTAAATTAGCTTTTGGAATAAAATGTAAACTATATCATTAGAGAGGTATGAATCTGCTGATGGACTGTACTCTCTAAAGCTTAATTTTTTATGTACCTACTATTTTAGAAGCTTTAGAGGTTTGTTTTTTTTTTATATCTTAGGAATTTTATGTTCTTCCCCTTATGCAAACATCATTCTCCCCCTCATCCTCCTCTACCAACCCTTTCCATTGTGCTCTATGAGTAACCCTGCGTGCACAGGTTCCCTAAATGCTATACTTATCTTTTCTTCTTAAATAAAACCTCCTGTCCTTGGGGGATGTTGCTTCTCCAGCAGCCCCTGTTACAGAAGACCATCCGTCTTCCTCTTCTGCTACTTGTACTCAACAAAATGATAGTAGTTAAACATCATTTAAGAAAATAATTTCTCAGCAGAGTTTTGTTTTTGAAAGAGCTTTTCTAACCCCTTCCCCGTAATCTCCTAGTTAACTGACTCCTAGAACAGTGCTTGCCTTTCCCATAACTTCTTCATCAGGCTCGGCTTCCCTTTCCTCCAGTTTCCTTCCATCACCTTCCACAGTTCTGGTAGCAGTATTGACAACCAGTTCAGCACCATGCCAGACCTCTTTGGCCTTTACTTCACTTACAAGTGTAGCTGCACATTGGGTCTTATCCGTCAAACCAGTTGCACCTCTAAGAGCTGAAACTCAGATTTCTTCTTTGACCAAAATCTTCCATTTTCCCCTTTCTCATAGTCCCTGAAGAGTTCTTTAATCCTTTTTTGAGCCCTGCCTTCCCTTGAGCCTTTTCTATTCCCCCACTTCCTTTGGGTTCCATGCGCATACTTACTAACCTGGAATCTGCCTTGCCTGGCACACTAGAATCACTTGCCCTCCTAACCTTCCTCCTCACCTGACTTTTCAGTCACTTTGATTACTCTCTGAACTTTTTTTCCAATACCAGGTTCGTTGCTAAGCTTTCCTCATGTGTCAACAAAATGTGTCACCTGGGTCTGGCACGAAATTCACGCTGACAATCTCAACAGAACTTCACAGAAGGTTAGCGAACATTTTACTCCTTTCTTATGAACTGCGGATGAGTTTTCCCAAACCCTTATTACTTCTCAAACCCACAGCTCCATTACTGTCTTCCTCTCCGTCTGAGATGAGCCTTCATCCTACTTCTACTGAAACCGTATCAGGTCGCGTTACTTCAAACTCTCAGATTTTCTTCCCCTCTCCTTTCTTCTGCACCTTAAAATTTTCTGTATCTTGGAAACGCCCATCAGATGGGCAAAAATTAAAGATATTGATAATGGCAAGAGTTGGAACTTTTAAAAAGGCATCTATTCACTGTTGGTGGGGGATATAAATGGCTTCAGCCCTTTTGAGGAAAGTACTTATCATCAAAAATTGGCAGTAATTGTCAAAATTTAATATGTATGTATGTTGTGACTCAGCAGTCCAATTTTAGGAATCTGTCCTACCAATCTATACCTGCCCAAGTAGACAAAATATATGTACAAGAATGTTTCTTGTGGCATTGTTTTCTTGTTTTT
>NW_012152463.1:324103-324749 GCF_000956105.1 Propithecus coquereli
ATGTCAAGCTCATTTTGCAGTACTTACCATCAACTAATAATCCTAAATCTTTATTTATACATATAAGGGGCAGTCTGTCCTGTCTTAGCAGAGTCTCCATTAATGGTATCATCTGCCTGTTGTTGCAGTGAATTAGTAGTATTGGGCCCTTCATTCTGCCTCCTGTATGTATCTGCCATATATTATTTACTGATTTTTTAATATGTATTCCTTCAATATCTTTACCTGCCTGATTGGTAAGACTGTTGTAGGGGACAGAGCATTTTAATACAATGATTCTAAACATCTTTAGCAGAACGCTTCCCTCAAAGGAAAACACAGAAATTGAAATGGAAATCAAATAAGAACAAGTAACTCTGCTCCAAACTGGGCTTAAGGGCAGCAAGCCCTAACAGTTTATCTCTATTCCTCATCCTATGGGAATTTCCAAGGAAGCCTTAGGGAGTCCGTGAAGACTGAGAAATGATTATCTTGTTCAAGCTTCTCCCTTTAAAATAAACTCATAAAAGTTAAATCTCATGCCTAAGGTCATAAGAGCCAGAAGCTCATAAGCATCCAAGCTCCTGGACTCTGCACTATTATGCCACAGCCCTCCCCTCCCCCTTCTCCCCGCTTTTTTTTTTTTCTGTTCTCTTAGCCTAACTGT
>NW_012152463.1:328919-331732 GCF_000956105.1 Propithecus coquereli
TGGAGGAGGAAGAGTAGGTGAAAACGAGAACCAGAATCTATGGAAGTTAATGTATGTGAAGCATATCTGAAGGAAGAGGAAAATTTATAGGAAAGAAAAAGGAAGACTAACAGTGCAGAGAGAGGGAGAAAGAAAGAAGTAGAAATAGTCTGAATCATGGGGAACATCGTAACAGCTCTTTGGAAGGTGCCACCATAAGAAGAAACATGACAAAAATTCTAAATAGGAGAATTTGACCTCTAGTCAAATATTACAGAAATAAGGAGGTGTTCAGGTGTTTGGAGAGTGAAAGCAGAACAGAGAATCTTTCCTTGAAAGCAAGAGGTACAGTATTTCTGTCTAACTCTGTTACTTCCCTTTCTACAAACTGACTTCCATGACGAGACATAGCCTTAAAATAAGCTTTCTAGCTCCGTCCATGGTTGTCCTTTTGCACCCTCAGTGGAAAATAGTGCTGTTTAGGCTGTTTCTATAATTTTTAGTAATACTTTAAGGCTTATCTAACTCAGTGTCTCCAGTGAATTTCGGTTTCTCCATCTGCTGATAGAAGCACATGAACTACAGAACAAAGGAAAGATTTCTGGGTTCAACATCAAGTCAAGTCAGATGTGCAGAGGTGTTGAGCGGCTGACACTGTCCTCTACCAAAGTTAACAGTGTGTGTTCCTTTCAAACAAAGTGAATTTTTTCACTTCCTACTGCTCTAATATAAGGGCTTCTCACCAGTGATATTAAAAGCGCAAATGGAAGAAGTTGTTGCAAATATTAATACTTACAAGTGACCTTGAACACCTAGTCTTTTTGTTTTGAGACGTACCAATCTAAGTAAATAGTCTATGCTTAGGAAGGAAGAATTTTGATTGATGGCAGGTGCCATTTTACCCTAATGTTAATCTCATAGCATATTATTTGTCAGAACTATATGGGTTTTGTCTGATGGAGTTGTCAGGATCTTGGAAATTTTGTGGAGATCTTCAGTTCAAGTTCTCAGGATTAATTCACTCTTCTAAAGCATATTTACTAGTTTAAAGGCTACTTCTCTCTCCTATAGTCTGTATCCCTATAACAACAAAATGAAATCTACTTGCTATTGTTAAATATCTGTGGAAATTATGTATTATTGAAATGAGATATAAATTGCATCTCTAGTATCATCACAGAAGTGTGACCTAAATTAAAGGGACATCATTCTGGTAAAATAAAAGAAAAAGACTTTTTTTTTTTTTTTTGGTCACTTATTATCCATGTTATCCTGAACAAGTCAGTTAGTTTCAAGCATGATCTACAAATTACTAATGTATCAGTTAGCCTTTTCTGTATAACAGACGACTACCCCAAAATTCAGTGGCCGGCTTCACAAAACCGCTTTAGAAGGCTGAATGTGGGCTGATCTGCAGGGGTGGTTCTTGTGCCAGTTTCACTTTGCTGTCCTTGAGATCTTCTTTTCCTTGGTTTGCAAAGTGTGGCTGAAAAGTTAAATAATACAAGGAATGAAAAGTATTTGTTGATTCTAGTAACATGAACCTTATACTATGGTGGCATTACAGAGGTAGAAGTTGTACTGTGGTGTGTTAAGGAGTGACTAGGGCCTGTGGTAGGAAGAATAATGGCCTCCCAAAGATGCCCACATTCTACTTTCACAACCTGTGAATATGTTGAGTTACATGGCAAAGGAAAATTAAGTTTACAGATGGAATTAAGATCGTTAAATCAGCTGATCTTAAAATAGGGACATTATCCTGAATTATCTGAGTGGGCCCACTGTAATCAGAAGGGTCTATACAAGTGGAAGAGGGAGGCAGGAGAGGAGAGTCAGAGAGAGATGTGACAACAGAAGAGGTCAGGGTGATGTGGTGTGAAAAGTGACTCAGTGGCCATTGTTCGCTTTGAAGATGGAGGAAGGGACCAGGGGCCAAGGGATGAGGGCAGCCTCTATCTAGGAGCAGGAAAAAGCAAGAAACAGATTTTCCCTTAGAGCTTCTAGAAGAAATGCAGCCCTCCTAACACCTTGATTTTAGCCCAGTGACATCCATATCAGACTTCTAATGTATAAAATTGTAAAATAATCAATTTATGTTGTTACGGCGATTTGTTACAGCAGCAATATAACATGAAGAGTGGGTAAGTAAGAAGCATCAGCCATGTAGACAACTCTTTAAAGAAGTTTGGCAGTGAAAGAAAGAAGAAAGAAAAGATTGGACATGTGGGGTTTAGGGAGGATGGTAGTGTTTTAAAATGGGAGAAATTTTGTGTTTTTGAATTTTCACATTATTTGTGTGATTTCTGTGTTATTTTTATGCTTCTTAGAGACACAGTATCAGAGCACTTCATCTGGCACTCCAAATACCAGAGCATAAAAATCTTTAAAAGCTAGTTAATTGGAGTTGAATAAAAATCAGCTATTTGTGCAATTTTAAAACTTGAGGATTGCATTAAAATATCAATTATATAAGAAAATTTCTCTTTAGCTTAATACTAACTAAAACTAATTAGACCCTAGTGGTACTTTAGAGGAATATATGTTAAGCATTTATAAGCCTTGAAATTTTGCTTACATTGAGAGAGTAAGTCAGGACACAGTATTTTTATATTTAAGTTGTTATAATTAAACTTGATAGTATTTTTCAGTTTTATAAATTATAATTGATGTCTATAAGTAATAACAGTAGCTGTTAGTTACCATTTAACAAGTGCCTACTATATGTCTGGTTCAGCCTTAATCCTCAATAGCTCATTTAATACTCATGGCAATCTTATGTGGGAGTTAGAATTATTTATATTAATATTTTACAGATATAGAATGAGTCATTTTAC
>NW_012152463.1:331917-333803 GCF_000956105.1 Propithecus coquereli
GCATGAGCCACCGCGCCTGGCCCACATTTCTTAAATTAATCTTAGATATCCTATCATCTGTTGCTTCTCTTCCACCAGATCTTCTAGCTGAAAGCTATTAATTTTTATATATTAATTTTATATCCTGCTATCTTACTCTGTTTTTGTACCTTCTCCACAGTGCTTGTGTCCTGCTTTGTTCCTTCTCAGCCTGCCCTCCAGCATGGTATTTGGTATACATGGGTTTTCTTTGTCTCTTAGTTTTGCTGAAGAAGTAGGTCATGGAGGTTTACAGTTGTTTTTGCTGTTTTTTAAGATGCTTCAGGAACAGACTTGGAGATTCAGGTCTAGGCTGCCATCACACTCTACTGGTATTTATGGCTCACTATATAGATTTCTTGACAGGGCTCGTTCCATTGGGATAAAATTTGCCCTATTGGCACAGGCTTCTCCAAATGATATGATGGTTATAATGTTGGTATTATCTTGCCAGATGCTTACATGTGACATTTGCTTTTAGTAGCCAGATACAGACTAGATGGGTATTTCTGCCAGAATTGAATATGTACGATTGTTTCCTACAATAACTTTGTTTACTTGTAGTTGCCTTTCATTCATTTATACTATATCTGCTATCCTATAAATCAGGGATCAGCACTTTTTCTGACCATTAAAGGGCCAGATGGTAAATATTTTAGGCTTTGCAGGCTTTAAGGCTTCTTTGACCATAGACAACAATAGACAAATAGATATGGTTGCCCAGACTGGTCTCAAACTCTTGGGCTCAAGGGATCCTCCCAACTTGGCCTCCAAAAGTAATGGGATTACAGGCGGGAGCCACTGTGCCCACCCGCATTTCTGGGTTTTTTTTCCCTTAAATTCTACAGCAATAATGTCTTTTAGGCTCTGTTTTAATTTATAGCTAGTGGTATCATATGAATTTCATGGGTTTTTTTCCTTTTATATTTCTTTTACCTTTTCTGAATCTTATAACATGGAGACCACATCTTCTTTTAGAACTTTCTCTGTACCTGTGCATGGTTACAAGAGATATAAAAATATTTTCATCTATTCTCTCCTTCTCTTAAAACTCATATTTATTTCAACTAACACTGAGAGGGAATTCTATGTGGAAAATAATCTGTAAAAAACAATTTTTCTGTTCTCTAGTCTCAGTGGTGATTTTGTTAAAACACCAGCTGATTTATGGCTGTAATAAACCATCAGATTAATCAGTAGAATTCATAAGATATTAAAGAAGCAAATTACAAAGGTATTTATAAAGGTGAGGCCAAGGCTTATTGTCAATAATGAATGCCACCCCAGCCTTGTAGACAGTTCTGTGATCGTGAGTCATCCTTTCAATAGGAGTTTTAGGTATTTAAAATATTAAAGTTTCACTTTTGAATATTAGTTTCATCTCAGTAATTGCAAGGGTGAGGATGCTTGCTGAGATATTAACAGAGTGTTCATGATACACTGCAGTTACTAATATGACAAAACAGTAAGTGAAGGAACTTCTTGCATTGAAGTAAATATGACTAATTCACAAGACTGATAGATATTCTTAGAACTTCGTAACAATTTTGATAAGCTGGAATGCATTTACAGAAGGAGCTATTAGAATGTTGAGCTAAAACCAAAAGAAAAAAAGTGATATGGCTTTGTCATGACTTAAAAAGTAATGACTGTAAGGTTTGTGTGGCACATCACGTTAAGGCTGTACTTTAGGACCAGGCGCAGTGGCTCACACATGTAATCCCAGTGCTTTGGGAGGCTGACGAGGGAAGATTGCTTGAGCCCAGGACTTGGTGACCAGCCTGGGCAACAAAGCAACACCCTGTCCCTACAGAAAATTTTAAAAAATTCATCAGGAATGGTGGTACACACCTGTGGACCCAGCTAGT
>NW_012152463.1:346350-348446 GCF_000956105.1 Propithecus coquereli
ATCTCTTGGTAAACAAAGAGGTGTAAAGACACCAGAGAGCAGTTTCAGCACATCCTCAGTAGTCAAGAGACCTTGTTGAAAATGAAAACCCTCTGCTCTGTTTCACTCTTCTTAAGCTCTGAACCCCATTAGTTCAATTGTAAATACAAGTAAGCTCTCGGACAGCCATGCCAAGCAAGGGTAAGTCAGGGAGAAGTGATCCAAACGCTTGGGGAGCAGGGCACTGGGTGTGTGTGCTGGGGATGACAAAGTGTCGGTGTGGGCTCTCAGGGCACAGCTGTGGGACCTGCTCTCAGATGTTTCCCATGTGCTCTCGGTCAGCACTCACTGATTTGTTTGTAAATCAACTTGATAGGAACATTTCCATTTAAAGTTATAATGCTACCCCTGGAATATGCTGAAATAAAAAAAATAAATTAAAAAAAACAACAAAGTTATAATGCTGTCTTGAAGGTGATGTTCCTTAAATTTTTTTGACTCACAACTCCTTGGCAAATCTGATAAGCTATGGACCCTCTCTTCTCAGGAGAATGCACGGGTGTACATGTACTCAAAAAATTCTACATAATTTCAAAGAATTAACATGAAGCACTTTCAGGATGGTTCATGGAACCTCCTTTTAATGCTCTAAAACTGACCATAAAAAATTGATCTTCCCCTTCCAGTAGCTCTCCAGTAGGGCTCCCTTGAACCTCCTACCAGTATTAGAATGTATAATTCAACATGGTGATGATGAGTATGACAATGACTACCATTTATGGAACTTTTATTACTTGGCAGACACTGTGCATTCTTCATATCCGATAGTGAACTCTGGGTAGTCCCTTCTAAACCTCTTCTTCCCCCATCCTTACCCATCTCAGGTGATACCCACTCCATCTCTTCAGTTGCTCAGGCATGCTGAATCCTTACTGGTACTTGCTGTCACCTTCCTCCTGGCCACTAGCATCTCTCACTTTGTTTATTGCAAGTCATCTCCCTACTTCCATCCTTTCTATTCTCAACAGAGCAGCCAGAGTCATTGATTCTATTAAAATGAGAGTTATATCATACCATTATCCTACTCAGAAACCTTCAAAGCCTTCCCATTTAATTCAAAGTCAAAGATGAAATCCTGACGATGGCCAGGGCGTCTGTGCCGCACAGTTCCAAACACAACTGTTCACATAGAACACAATGTGCTCTGTAGTACCTGATGTACAGAATAGCCCCAATAAAAGTCTGTAAGGCCTTATACAATCTGCCCCACTGCCCTAACTCAGTTACTCTGTGACCTTGGCTCTCCCACTACTTTTCCCTCATTCACTCTGTTCTAACCACTTGGCAACCTTTCTCATACTCAAATACACCAGGCCTGCTCTGCCTAAGGATCTTTGCACTGGATGTTACTTCTGCCTGGAACAGTCTTCCCCCAGATATCTGCTTAGCTCACATCCTTGCCCTTTTAAAATATTTGCTCAAAAGTTACCTCAGTGGGACCTATACTAAGCAGCCTTATTTAAAGTGCAGTCCTCATCTCTACCCTGGTACTCCCTGTCCCCTTATTTCTGGGCTTTTTTTTTCCCCACAGCAGTCATGACCTTCCAATGTATTAATAGTATCTAATTTACTTATGTTTCTCTTCTTCTCACTGGGATGCAAGCTTCACTAGAATAGAGATTTTTTTTGTCCGTTTTGTTCAATGCTATGTGTGCAGTGCCTAGAAGAGTGGCTGCTATATAATAAGGGCTCATATTGTTGAATGAAATGAATAAACCCTAGGAAATATATTGTTTTTCTTCTTAAATATGGATTTAGATTCAGAGAGATTAAGCAACTTAACTCAAAGTCACGCAATTGAAAAGGGATATAGCTAAGATTTTTGGACTTTCTGACACCAAAGACCTGTGTGCTTAACAGCTGCATTGATTTCCCTTTCTAAAGATAAAAATATTTTCCTCCAAGGACGTGCAAAATCAAAGGTTGAAATGTAGTCCAGAACTATCAGTCTTACTCTATAGATGAGAATATGTTGCTAAGAGAAATTAAAGAAAACCTGATTATTGGAGAGATACACCATATTTATGAGTTGAAAGACACAATATTGTTAAAATTTC
>NW_012152463.1:348496-353103 GCF_000956105.1 Propithecus coquereli
TTTAAAAAATAAATAAAATCCAAAGGTAAGGTATTGTGACCTAGGAAAACTTCTTTAATAGGGCTTCATTTAGTAGCCACTGTATGATGTAATGGACAGTTTTTAATAGCCTTCCTAGACTAAAGATAATGAGAAGTTTTTACCACTCTTCAGGTTTCATACTGTAAGCCTGTGGAACAAGATGAGAGAGAGTATAATTTTTTCAAAATGGCATAATCCAAGTTTATAGCTGTCTGCTGCTCTGACTTTGTCCAAAGCCATAATAGCATATCAAAAGAGATGTATAGATTGCACATATTGTCCTTTATATATATTATTTCTAAGAACTGAATATTTAATGATATTTGGTCTACAGACAATTTGAGGTTCTAATCTCTGGCAAGGGCTGTGAATTAGCTCTTCTATGTTACCAAATTCAGATCCATTTGCTTTAACAGGCAGGTAGGTTAACATGTTAACTTCTTACAAAAAATTAAGGAGCTTTTTGCAAAGTTTTAGATATTCCTGCAGGCATGCCAAGTGCTTTTTTCAAGAAAAAACAGCTCTGGGTTCAGTAGTAAAAGACATAAATTGCTGCCCTTAAGTTCTATTCCGTAAAATCTATCAGTGATGATTTTAGGTTGGCACATTCTTGGAAAAAAAAAAAAAAGATTTAAACCACTGTTTCCTATAGCCGTTAAGAAAAACCTCAGTAGACATGGAATGTCTACTTTTGAGTACGTGACATTCTGATGAGCCCTACAAAATTTAATTGGGAAAAGCACATAAGATAGCAAAATTTTATGACCAAATATATAGAATTATTGGTTCCAAGTCACTTAAATATTTGAAGGACAGAATAGTTGATCTTAAGGCAGTTTTTCGGAGAAAAACTAGCGAGCCCAGCTGTCTGATGAGGCAGATCCTAGAAAGCACCTGTAGAGCCACATCAGAAGGGGAAAAGAGCAACTCTGACATAACATACCAAACCGCTGTCCTCAGGTCACGCTGCTCATGTTCGTCATCCTTATTCTCCCACGTAGTAAGATGTACAACTCTGGATAATTTATTTAACCTCTCTGGGTTTCACATTTCTGTGGAAATTATCCTATTTACCCTGGGGGTTATATGATTATTTTAATAGAACTTACTTCATAGCATTGTTTATTAGGATCAAATTCATCATGTCTGAAGAATAGGCACAAAATAAGTGCGCAGTATCTGTAGTTGTTACTATTATTCCTTGTCTAGTCTCGGAAGCAGTGGGCTGTGTTAAGATTCTTAAGGAGGGCAGACAAAATCCTTGTTTTATATCACTGGATTCTTATCTGTTAGGAGCCCTTTCTCACTTTTCCTGACTATCTGGGGTTATTAAGATGATGCTTCTATATAGACCTTAGTAGCCAGGAGTGTATGTTGATAATACCACTTAGTCTGTTTTCACTATATGTCCACAGAGGCAAAAAGCTGAAGGAATATTAATAAAAACGGAGTGATCTCATGCTATTTCTGATAGTTTTCCTATAATAAAGAATTAAAAACAGCATTGGCTTAAAAACATTAAAAGAAGTGCTCAGGCTTGCAATTTGTTGTGGAAGAAATTGGCAGAGACTTGAGAAGGAATTTCCAGAAATCTAATGGATCCATAATTTTGGCAGAAAAGTTATTCAGGGTAGATAAGTTGGCGTGGATCAAGAGCTCATTGAGCAGATTGGATCTTAAATAATTGTAGCAGTGGGCAGTTTTTCATAGGTGCTTTACTCATCCTGTGCTTTTTAACACATCTTTTATATCTGTGGTCCCCAACCCTGGGGCCACGGACCAGTATTGGTTAACCTGGCCTGTTAGGAACCTGGCCGCACAGCAGGAGGTGAGCGGCAGGCGGGCAGAATCTGATGCCTGATAATCTGAGCTGGAGCTGAGGTGTTGATGCTAGCACTAGGGAGTGGCTGCAAATACAGATTGTCATTGGTAGAGAGGTTGGACTGCACGATAAATGTAATACGCTTGAATCATCCCCAAACCATCTCCTCCCACTCCCTCGGTCTGTGGAAAAATTGTCTTCCATGAAACCACTGTTTTATATGAAGAAATGTAATTTATGCCCAGTTGGAAAGGGGCCAGGGGTATAAAAGGTAAGGGGAGTTTTCCTTGAGTTTAAAACTCTTCTCAGATGTCAGTGAGGACCTGGGTGTTCATGATGTCACTGAACATTTTGATGCCACTGGTAACTCTAGCCCAGAATCTGCCGCATTCCTGAGTCTGATACTCTCTTTTGAGAGAATAAAAACTTTTAAATTCAACTGAAATTTAATAATGTCCCTGATGGTCTTTTCCGTATTTTGTGTTATTTGTTGTTTCGCTGGCTGCTAAGTTGTTTGTAGTTTCAAGGGCAAGCCCCAGCCTTACCCTAACAGGAGTGGCTAGATCTCTTGGTAAACAAAGAGGTGTAAAGACACCAGAGAGCAGTTTCAGCACATCCTCAGTAGTCAAGAGACCTTGTTGAAAATGAAAACCCTCTGCTCTGTTTCACTCTTCTTAAGCTCTGAACCCCATTAGTTCAATTGTAAATACAAGTAAGCTCTCGGACAGCCATGCCAAGCAAGGGTAAGTCAGGGAGAAGTGATCCAAACGCTTGGGGAGCAGGGCACTGGGTGTGTGTGCTGGGGATGACAAAGTGTCGGTGTGGGCTCTCAGGGCACAGCTGTGTGACCTGCTCTCAGATGTTTCCCATGTGCTCTCGGTCAGCACTCACTGATTTGTTTGTAAATCAACTTGATAGGAACATTTCCATTTAAAGTTATAATGCTACCCCTGGAATATGCTGAAATAAAAAAAATAAATTAAAAAAAACAACAAAGTTATAATGCTGTCTTGAAGGTGATGTTCCTTAAATTTTTTTGACTCACAACTCCTTGGCAAATCTGATAAGCTATGGACCCTCTCTTCTCAGGAGAATGCACGGGTGTACATGTACTCAAAAAATTCTACATAATTTCAAAGAATTAACATGAAGCACTTTCAGGATGGTTCATGGAACCTCCTTTTAATGCTCTAAAACTGACCATAAAAAATTGATCTTCCCCTTCCAGTAGCTCTCCAGTAGGGCTCCCTTGAACCTCCTACCAGTATTAGAATGTATAATTCAACATGGTGATGATGAGTATGACAATGACTACCATTTATGGAACTTTTATTACTTGGCAGACACTGTGCTTCTTCATATCCAGTAGTGAACTCTGGGTAGTCCCTTCTAAACCTCTTCTTCCCCCATCCTTACCCATCTCAGGTGATACCCACTCCATCTCTTCAGTTGCTCAGGCATGCTGAATCCTTACTGGTACTTGCTGTCACCTTCCTCCTGGCCACTAGCATCTCTCACTTTGTTTATTGCAAGTCATCTCCCTACTTCCATCCTTTCTATTCTCAACAGAGCAGCCAGAGTCATTGATTCTATTAAAATGAGAGTTATATCATACCATTATCCTACTCAGAAACCTTCAAAGGCTTCCCATTTAATTCAAAGTCAAAGATGAAATCCTGACGATGGCCAGGGCGTCTGTGCCGCACAGTTCCAAACACACTGTTCACATAGAACACAATGTGCTCTGTAGTACCTGATGTACAGAATAGCCCCAATAAAAGTCTGTAAGGCCTTATACAATCTGCCCCACTGCCCTAACTCAGTTACTCTGTGACCTTGGCTCTCCCACTACTTTTCCCTCATTCACTCTGTTCTAACCACTTGGCAACCTTTCTCATACTCAAATACACCAGGCCTGCTCTGCCTAAGGATCTTTGCACTGGATGTTACTTCTGCCTGGAACAGTCTTCCCCCAGATATCTGCTTAGCTCACATCCTTGCCCTTTTAAAATATTTGCTCAAAAGTTACCTCAGTGGGACCTATACTAAGCAGCCTTATTTAAAGTGCAGTCCTCATCTCTACCCTGGTACTCCCTGTCCCCTTATTTCTGGGCTTTTTTTTCCCCACAGCAGTCATGACCTTCCAGTGTATTAATAGTATCTAATTTACTTATGTTTCTCTTCTTCTCACTGGAATGCAAGCTTCACTAGAATAGAGATTTTTTTTGTCTGTTTTGTTCAATGCTATGTGTGCAGTGCCTAGAAGAGTGGCTGGTATATAATAAGGGCTCATATTGTTGAATGAAATGAATAAACCCTAGGAAATATATTGTTTTTCTTTTTAAATATGGATTTAGATTCAGAGAGATTAAGCAACTTACTCAAAGTCACGTAATTGAAAAGGGGTATAGCTAAGATTTTTGGACTTTCTGACACCAAAGACCTGTGTGCTTAACAGCTGCATTGGTTTCCCTTTCTAAAGATAAAAATATTTTTCTCCAAGGACGTGCAAAATCAAAGGTTGAAATGTAGTCCAGAACTATCAGTCTTACTCTATAGATTAGAATATGTTGCTAAGAGAAATTAAAGAAAACCTGATTATTGGAGAGATACACCATATTTATGAGTTGGAAAACACAATATTGTTAAAATTTCAGTTCTCCCCAAATTGAACTATAGATGCAAAATTGTCCAAATCAAAATTTAAGCAAGCTTTTTTGTAGAGATTGGCAAGCTGACTCTAAAATTCCTATGTAAATATAAA
>NW_012152463.1:354249-356058 GCF_000956105.1 Propithecus coquereli
ATCAGCCAGGTGTGCTGCCACGTGCCTATAGTGCTAGCTAGTTGGGAGGCTGAGGTGGGGGGATAGCTTGAGCCTAGGAGTTCAAGGTTGCGATGAGCTATGATCATACCTCTGTGCTCCAGCCTGGGCAACAGAGCAAGATCTCATCTTCAAAAAAAAGAAAAAAGACAGCCATCGAAAGTCTCTGTAAGTTGGCCTAAGGGTGGTATATAGCAAACAAAGAAATATTCATTCAAGAAAATCTAATAAACTAAGTCTAGGTAAGAACAATAAGAGTAGGTGGCACTTGAGACATGACTTCTCTCCTCAGCATAACAGAAGTGCCATTCAGGTGGGCATGGCCAAGAAGATGGGGCTCCCTTTTCCCCCAGCTCCCAGTCAAGGGATGGATTAACTCACCAGGAGGGACAGGCCACCAGCATTTCTTACCCACTCCAGTTCCAAGTTACAGAGGTTAACTTCCTGGTAAGTGAGACTGGGAGGCTGGGGGCTTCTTTCTTCTACCCAGTCCCCATTCATAGAGCAGAAGGTCTGTCCCAGGCTTGGCAGGGTTAGAATATAGAGTTCTGATCATCTTTGCCCCACTTTGCTTGTAGGGTGGAGGTTTCATGCAGGTA
Source organism: Propithecus coquereli (assembly GCF_000956105.1). Classification (NCBI taxonomy): domain Eukaryota; kingdom Metazoa; phylum Chordata; class Mammalia; order Primates; family Indriidae; genus Propithecus; species Propithecus coquereli. The sequence continues at coordinate 354,867 of NW_012152463.1, forward strand.
GAGGCAAGCTGAGAAGACCATAGACTACCACCCTCACCCAGAAAGAACCCTGCTAATAAAGCATGGATGTCACTCCAAGAGAAGTGGGCAACTGTCCTCTTCAGCTCTAGAGCAGTGGCTAGAGATGTTTTCTTAGGGGGAGAGGCAGTTCGTAAGAACAGAGAGCTTTGAAACTCTCACCAAAAGAGCTGACAATATTGGAAACAGAATATGTGTCAAATTCAAAACTAAGGGTACTTTTTTGGGGGGAAAAGAGATTTTGGTGGTAAGCAATTAAGAAGAGACCGGTAGCCCCATTATAGCAACAAGCTAAACTGTTGGATATGGACAACGAAGAAGGGTCCTCCTGGGGTCAGGGAAAACTTCAAACACTGACCTCAAAAACTACTTCCACAAATGGGCCTGAATGTGTTGTATTAGACTGGAGTAATTTATACCCCAGAGTATTATTGAAAACAAGAAATCAATTAGCCAGCAATTAGTGGAGCCAAACAGTTAGGCTTAATACCAGCAGAGGTAGACAGCCTAACAGATCAGGGAAAGAGACTGAAAAAAAGCCCCGTTAGAACCATTGTGCAAATGCCTAAGGCTGTGCCCTCCAAGGAGCAATATCAGAGGCTTCACACTGCAGATAAAATAGATTTTACTAAAATGGTCAAGCCAGGTTATTAAATAAAGAAAAAATAACAATAAAAACAAACCAAGGGTCAGAGTGGAGGGTTAGAATCAAATCATAACTTGAATCCACCAGAAAAAAAGAAGAGAACCAAAAATGGTCAGTAGGAAGGCTAATATAACAAACTATATATATGTACTTGCTGTTCTTTCTTCTCTTAGCTTTTTTGAAAGACAAAGTTATGTAATATAAAGTAATTGCAGCAATGTATTGTTAGGTTTGTGACTTATGTAGTTGTCCTGTGTATAACAATAATAGCACAAAAGGAAGGAAGAGAGAATAGAGCTATGTAGGATTAATGTTTCTATGTGTCATTGAAATTAAGGTAGTATAAATCTGAAGCTGTTTTTGATAAGCTAATATTATGTGGTAAGCTGTAGAACAACCACTACGAAAATAACTCAAAAAAATACAGTGAGAATTCTTTAAAGGAATTAAAATGTTACACTAGAAAATATTCAGTTATTGGAAAAGAATAGAGTAAAGGAAGACTAGAGGAACAAAACATATGAGATA
>NW_012152463.1:356763-362594 GCF_000956105.1 Propithecus coquereli
AAATATTTTTGATCCATGGTTGGTTGAGTCTGTCAGTGTGGAACCCATGGATACAGAGAGCCGACTATATGTACCTAACAATGTAGATCCAAAATACATGAACAAAAAACCAAAAGAAATGGAGGGAGAAATAGAGAATTCAATAATCATATCCCATTCTCAATAATGTAAAAAGATTCAGCCAGGAAATAGAAGACTTGAACAATATTACAAACCACCTAGATATAACAGACATCTATAGAAATCTTTAAAGACCAACTGCAGAATACATATTTTTCTTAAGTGCACATGGAACATTCTCTAGGGCAGACCATATGCCAGACCATTAAAAAAACTCAATAACAAAAACCATATGATCCTCTCAATAGACATAGAAAAAGCTTTTGCCAAAATTTAACACTCCTTCATGATAAAAAACACTCATTAGTAGGGATAGAAGTGAACTTCTCAACCTAATAAAGCCATCTATGAAAAACTCACAGCTAACATAATACTTAATGGTGAAAGACTGAACACTTTCCCCTAAAATCAGAAACAAGGAAAGAATATTCATTCTCATCACTTCATTCAAAATTATGGGCAAGTAAAGGCCTTCAGGTTAGAAAGGAAAAAGAAAAACTCTAAAGATGACATGATCTTGTAAATAGGCAGTCCTAAGGAATTCATTACATTACAAAAATCCATACATTACAAAAATTACTAGAGCAAGTTCAGGAAAATTGTAGGACATAAGATATAAAAATTAATTGTATTTCTATTTATTTACAATGAACAACCTGAAATGAAATTAAGAAAACTATTTATGATCAAAAGAATAAAATACTTGGGAATACTTTTAACAAAAGAAGTGCAAAACTTATACTCTGAAAACTACAAACATTGTTGAAAGAATGAAAGAAGATCTAAATAAATGGAAAGACATCCCATGTTCATGGATTGGAGACAGCTGTACTCATCACTATATCACCAATACACTCCCATATTCATGGATTTAAAGACTTAAAATTGTTAAGATGGCAATACTTCCCAAATTGATTTACAGATTTAACATAAACTTTCTCAAAACTTTGTAGAAATTGACATGTTGATCGTAAAATCCATATGGAAAATAAAGGGACCTAGAATAGCTAAAATAGTTTTAAAAAGAAAGAATAAAATTGGAAAACTTATACTTCCTGATTTCAGAATTTACTAAAGCTACAGTAATCTAGAAAGTGTGGCACTAATATATAGATTAGTGGAATAGAATTGAGAATCCAGAAATCCTCACATTTGCAGTTAGTAGATTTTTCAACAAAGGTGACAGCGAGGAAAGAACAGTCTTTCAACTAATGGTGCTGAGACACCTGGATAGCTACATGCAAAAATATGAAGTCAGACCCATACCTCACAACATATACCAAAATTAACTCAAAATGGATCAAATAATAAAGGTAAGAGCTAAAACTAGAAAAGTCTTAAAAGAAAACATTAGGGTAAATTTTTGTGACATTGTTTTTGGCAATAGTTTCTTAGATATGACACTAAAAGCACAAGCAACTAAATAAAATAGATAAATTAGAATTTCTAGGGTACAGTAGAGTATGAAAATGTTTTGCAGTTGATTACGGTCATGGTTACACAACTCTGAATATACTAAAAACCATTGAATTTTACACTTCAAGTTGGTTAATTTCATGGTATGTGAATTACATCTCAAAAGAATAAACCCAAAAGGGCAAAACCCCACACAAACGTTTAATAGGTACACTTCACAACATAAGATACAGAAATGTCTAATAAGTCATAGAAAGATGCTAAACAATATTGTCATTTAGGAAGATGACAACTTAAGATCATGAAATACTATGACATGCCAAACAGTACAACAAAATTATGATGACTGAGAGTACCAAGTGCTACCTTTTACAGATTCCCACTAGCCTCTCATATCTCTGCCGTTGATTATAGCACTTACCTCATAATGACACTCCAGGTGTCATAGCTTCTGTCGTTATATTCCTTTGGCAGCCTCGGTATCTACTTTCCACTGCTACAGCCTGGACCCTCAGATAGAGTTTGCTGTTCACCTTGTAAAGTATATAACATATAACCACCCAAAAAATTGAAACAACTTATTGAATGTCAAATCCTTACCTTGGGCTGTCAGGTCAATCTGTTCCAAAAGTAGCAATTAGATTACTTGATGTTTTAGGTTTGTCTCCTAAAATTTGTAGTTGCTTTTCTCAATCTCCCAGTAAATGGAAAATAAAACAATTTCTATGTCCCAAGCAACAATAATTTATAAGTGGTTATTATACCTGTTTTATAGATAACTGAAGCTCAGAGAGGCTTAATTTGCTCAGGGCAGGACAGCAGTGGAGCCATTGTGTAGTGCAGGTCTATCAACTACAAAACCCTGGTTCTTTTGACTGTGTCATGGTGCATCTGAGACAGGAGTACATTAACATTTTTTTTTTTAATAATGGACTGGCCTTTCGAGTTTCAGCATGATTTTTCCAGAGACCGTATTTAACGTGTATTCCAATATAAAGAATTTGTGTTCAATTATTAATTAGTACAGTAAGCATCTAGTGAGTGCTTACTGCATGTAGGTACTATGTTGGGTATATGCTGAATATATTGATCTTAACTTTAGCAGAGAAAGCAAGTATACAAATAAAAATTTGCAGTACAGTGAGAAAATTGCAGTGATAGAAGTCTTTAATGAGTATGGTGGTAACATATGAGGAAGTGATCAATTCTGCTGGAGGAGCCATGGAAGATGAAATGATCGAATTTAAGGCTGTGCAGGTGTGTCTGTTGATATATGGGTGCCTATTTCTGTGTCGTGACTGTCTATGGAAACCGTACCTGCATAAACACCAGTATTGGGTTTAAGTAAATAACTACTTTAAAGTAGAAAAAAATTCATTGTTAGTTTGCAGGAATACTGTGTTCCTTTACACCTTTTTAGTTATTAGCTTTGTGTTCACATATAATTAAAACTCCTTGGCAAAATACAAAAACCTTAAAAGGGAAATGCTTTTTTGCTGACATGTGGTTTGTAAAATATTTTGCGAAACAACTAGCTATTAGAATTCTTTAATTCTGTTGTATCTGCTTTTTGGAATTGAAAGATAAATGGGCAAGATAAAACAAAAATTGGGAAGTTCATGAAGAATTTGCTCTATTCTTTTATCAAATTGTGGTATACTTACTTAACGAGTGAATATACTTGAGATATATGCTTTTCAGATTTTTCACGAGAAAAGCTTTAAACTGTGTTTATGATTATTTTCTAGAGATAAATTGTTTCTCACACATCAATATTGTGTGTTAATGTAGCAGTGGTTAGTTTCTGGTGAAATTTAAAATTTTAAAATTTTTTTGCAACATTTATTTAGCAAAATGTTTATTATTCCATAGGATTTTGAGCAGTTTCTAATATTACTTTGTATAGTTGTTTCCTAAAATAATGAATAATGAAATAAGTTTTCAGTTTATCAATAAATGTCTTATTGAAGTCAATTATTAACATAATAGGCTGGTTTTTTTTTAATTTACCAGCTCCCTTATTTATTTCTTAATGTAGCCTTTTTTTTCCTATATCATTATTCCTGTTGGATAAATAGGACAAATTGAAAGGGAAAGGAGAATCTTCTAGTTTCAGAATCTTTGATTTGGCCAAGTTGTACTACTGTTACTTTGTGGCTAACTGGAGCAGTAAGAAGGCTACCTGCTGCCTAATATAATTTTTTGTAAGTACACACAGACAGTTCTGGAAAATAGGGAATCTACTTGTAGGTCTTAAAAATAGTGACTGGAAACTATTACAAATGAAAGGCTGGGACTTCTGTGCTTTTTGTTTTGGTTTCCCAGTGGCTGATATTTTGGTATTCCAAAGTAAATTAAGTATCCATCATCGTATGGTGATGGCAAAGGTTTCTGAGATGCTATATTTGGGAAAATGTATTTAAATATATGTGGGTTTTATGTAATAGTTTTAACAGCAGTACTCTTTGCAAATTCATTTGATTGTGGTTTAAGGTAGACATTGTCTTACAAAATTAATATGCAAATCTAGTACTGTATCTATTTGAAACTGTATACTCTATGTTAAGAATTGTACAAAAAGCGATATATTAGAATCAGTGCCTTATGGTTAATAAAGGAAATACTGTCTTTCATTTATGAATACAAGTCAAAGAAAGAAAAAATATATTTCATTTTTAGATTATATAAATGGTGGAGAACTTTTTACTCATCTTTCTCAAAGAGAGCGTTTCACGGAGCACGAGGTGCAGATCTACATTGGAGAGATTGTGCTTGCCCTTGAACATCTCCACAAGGTAAGACACTTCATCTTTGCGGTTTCTTTTTTTGAAAAATCTAGTAACTGAGGTAATGATGGAGCTAAAAGAGCTAATGTTTTTATATGTCATTGTCTTGGTGGAGCCTGGGAAAGCACACTTTAGAACGTCGCCAATTTTCTCAATTTTATAGTTCCCTTTTTAAAAGTCTACTTTCCTATTATAGTTGCTGTGATGCAGATTAAAAAGATAGAATCTGAGCAATTTTTGGCTTTCTTCATGAAAAATCCAAATGTTTATTTATTACAAAGTATCATTAGAATAAAAGCTTCTGATTCTTAAAATAACCTATAAAATGAAACCATAAATTATAATATTTATTTTCTTAATTGTAACTTACTCTATTGCAAACTCTGCCTGTACGTTTTCAGGTATTTCCTGATTAGGTTGGTGAATGAGAGTTATTTCCCACTCTTCCACTCTGGCTTGCTTTTCCATTTGTTTTGTCCCTGACACCCTCTCTTGTCCCCACCCCATCCCTCCTCCTCCTCCATTATTTCCATGTAGCATGGTACTACGCTGGTACCATTATAAAAACTTTAAATGGAATTCATGTTCATGACTCTGTCTGAACTCTACAAAAATCAGTTTAAACTTTTTTAATATTATCGGTCCAAGAAATTTTGACTTTTTTTTCATAATGAGAAAATATTATTGTGGAAGCAAAGTCATTATGTAGATTGGGCTTATGTGTTTTTCCGTAGAGATAGAAAATACTCAAATAATTTTTACCGAAGGTGTGTGAGACCCTAAGGAGACCAATGTTAGAGTCACTAAATTAGGACAATTCAGGTGCATCATGAAGCTACTCTTCTTTGTTATGTCATACGCAGGTCCTATACTAGCTTAAGCTAAATAGAGATTAAAATGCTGATTAAAGAGCATAGGAAAAAAAAGGGAGAGAATTGAAGGGAAAAGTAAGGAAGAAGGGTGAAATTTCTAAAGGGGCAGGGAGATTAGGGTAGCAAGATGGAGATAATAAATGAGAGAGGCTGTGAGAAAAGATGGTGGGAAGATATAAGGGAAAACGGCAGTGATCAAGAAAAGCGTAGATCTAGCCCAGAACAGAAACAACACTGGGTCGGGGGGTCGAGGGAGATGGTTCGGAATAGGAATCTTAAGAAGAGTAAATGAAAAATGTCTGAGGACGAGGAGAGAAAGTGAGAAGGCAGTGGGGGTCCAGGCTGCAATACAGTGGAGAGAAAGGGAAGAGAGGAGCAACAAAGCAGGGAGCGGAACTGAGGTCGTGAGACAGATGTGTGTTCTTCTTCTGACAAAATTTTCACTAGGTGACAAGCTTTATGCCTGTGGTTATTTTTGTAGGATATAAAATAGTTAAAACATCTTTATAAAAGAAACAAATTGGACCCAGGAATAGGCTGCAAAGACCTTTGAAATTTATGATTAAGAGTATTAGATGTAATTCTTTACAATATAAAAACAATGGTAGAAATCATCATAAATGTGGGTAAAAACAAA
>NW_012152463.1:364374-366853 GCF_000956105.1 Propithecus coquereli
CCCAATAAAATATGTAAAGTGTAACTGAAAAACTAAATAACTCTTTTGGCCCTTCAGGAGAGTTATGGCTTAGATGATGGCCAATAAAGAATCACAAAACAAGGCACATACAGTTTACACTATAATTACAAAGTAAGACATGCTATGAAGGCCCTTTGAATTCACTTGACAAGAATGACAAGTATCTACTAGATCCAGTTCTTTAATAATCTTGCTGTTTTTTACTCAAAGTGAGTTAATATATAGTAACCAATGTGTGGATTTTAGATATGGAGGACTTTACATTGTCAGTATTAATTAGAACTTGTTCAATATTACAAATACATTTAATTACATTGAAAATTGTATATCTGTTATAATTAAATGCTCTTTATGTAGCAGTTGTAATAAAAATCATATTATTATACTACTAGTCATTCAAGATAACTAAGTAAATTTGAATGCCAGTTTCATTTCTATCCAGGAAATTGTTGATATAGAATGTAGAGTCATAGTAAAATTTTTTGTAGTGAAGGACTTTGTTATAAAACACATTATTCTTGGGTTCCAGGTTAGGTATGTCTATTTCTGATTGCTTTTTGGAATATTGCCAAAGCAATCCTAGGCAAGTGAGAGATAAGTGCTGAAATTGTAAAGGTCCAATTTTTTTATCAAATCTATATTCGTTCAGTCCACTTATTCAATGAATATTTGTTGATCACCTCTGCTATGCTAGGAACTAGACAATATGATGGTAAATAAAATGGAAATTATCTCAGCCTTCATGAAGCTGTGAATGTAACAGGTTAAATATGTTTATTGTTGCTTCCTCACTAAACCCCACTAAAGTAAAAAATAAGAGATCCTATCTCTGTCCCTACCCACATAGGCAGCTGTGCCTTCTTCACCCTCTGGGAAGACTGAAAAGGTCTGTGGATTCTGGGACAGTGGGCACAGCTGAGGATGAGGGTACCACACAGAAAGTAGTGGGTAAAGGATTCTGTGACTCCCTTGGCCTCTTTCTACCACTTTACTCTGGGCACAGAGGCTTCCCAGGAAGGAGTTGGGAGGATTCCTCTCTGAGAAACCAAGAACAAAAAATCTACAGATGCTGTCACTTGGGGGTTTTGCCAGTGAATTGGCCAAGCCAGAGCTATCTCCAGAGAAGCCTGTGACTTGACAACCCCAGCCCATGCCACAGTAGCATGTTTGTGATGTCACTATTTTTTTTATATTTTCATAACCGTATTTCAGTATAATTAATTTCCTCTGTAATAATATGTGTTTAAAAATATTAATCTGAGAAGGGATCCATAGGCTTCAATAGACTGCCAGAAGGTCCTTGGTATATAGAGGTGTCAAACTCCCCCTGTAGAGAGATTTGGTGATCACTTTTCCTCTTGCCATGGAACCAGTCATTCATTGACCATTCACTCCATCAATATTTGTTGAGGGCTTTCTATGTGCTAGACAGTAGGCTAGGCTCTAGTAATACGGTAAAAAGAATCACTTATTAAATGAATCTTCTGTTTATAGGTATGTGTGGCTGATGATTCAGCAGTAGGTGGAAACAAACTTTGGCCCTGGGGAATAGCTAATGTTAGAACACAGAACAAAACTACACAAACAAAAATCACCATTGACCAGAGTTGTTAGGTATTAATACAGTAATATAAATTAGTCATAAATGCTGTGTGACTAGATCAGCTGGGGCACCCCTCACAAGAGGTGACTCTTGTGTTTCTGTTAGTCATGGGCAACAGCCACCCCTCAAGGGAATGAAGGGGATTCCGGGCCAGGCGTGGTGGCTCACACCTGTAATCCTAACACTCTGGCAGGCTGAGGTGGGTGGATCGCTTGAGCTCAGGAGTTTGAGACCAGCCTGAGAAAGAGTGAGACCCTGTGTCTACTAAAAAATAGAAAAATTAGCTGGGCCTTGTGGCGAACAACTGTAGTCTCTGCTACTCACGAGGCTGAGGCAGGAGGATCACTCGACCCCAGGAGTTTGAGGTTGTAGTGAGCTACGATGACGTCACTGCACTCTACTCAGGGCAACAGAGTAAAACTCTGCAAAAAAAAAAAGGAGAAAAAAAAAAGGAGATATCAGATATCATAATCTTTGAGTGCTTAGTTGTTTGAGTGCAAAAGTGGAATATTGGAGTTCAAGCTGAAGTAGAGAAGAAATTGCTAGGTGCCCTTAATATTCACTGAATATAACCTGGCCTGTTTAACATAACAATTAAGCTATATGGTTATATCTCTCATTTTTCCTCTTAGCCATAGAGGACATATTGTCATACTAAGCTTCAGATTTAACTCTCAGGGCTCAGGTAGGAATTTTCCTTTTCTGAGTCCCCTGAAACTTGATCAATTGGTTCTTTGCTCCCCAGATTCTACCAGCATCTGTTTAGCAAGTTTCCCTACCTAGACCCTTTTCATCTTAAAAACATTCCTATGAAACCATTTGTTTTGATTGGCTAACATTCTTTTTTGGTTTCAC
>NW_012152463.1:366903-368119 GCF_000956105.1 Propithecus coquereli
AAGCTGAAGTAGAGAAGAAATTGCTAGGTGCCCTTAATATTCACTGAATATAACCTGGCCTGTTTAACATAACAATTAAGCTATATGGTTATATCTCTCATTTTTCCTCTTAGCCATAGAGGACATATTATCATACTAAGCTTCAGATTTAACTCTCAGGGCTCAGGTAGGAATTTTCCTTTTCTGAGTCCCCTGAAACTTGATCAATTGGTTCTTTGCTCCCCAGATTCTACCAGCATCTGTTTAGCAAGTTTCCCTACCTAGACCCTTTTCATCTTAAAAACATTCCTATGAAACCATTTGTTTTGATTGGCTAACATTCTTTTTTGGTTTCACATGTCAGCCCAACTCACATGTATCAGAGTATCATCCTTCTTGGAACAAATTTCTTTTTTCTCTTTTCCCACTTTGCCTCCTTGGTTTCCAAGATACATTTCTAACTGTCTTCTTTCCTCTTTAACCTCTTCTTCTTTGACCTTTTCTGTCACTATTTAAGCATTGCTTAGTCTCTCCTATCTTAAAATTTTAAAAATGGACAAAGGGATGGGACTAACTGATGAACAAATAAAAAAAATCTCAGAATCCCGTATTCCCATCTAGCTTTGTCCTGTTGTTCTTTCTATACATTTCACTCACTCCTCAGTCTACTCCACTGTGGCTTGCACCCCCTACCATTGACCGAAAGTGTTCTTGCCGATGTCACTGTTGACCTCCATTTTATTATAATATTAACACTTTTTAGTCCTTGTCTTACTTGACTGCCTAGTAGTGTTGAGCTAGAAGTTGCCTCTCACCTTGGCTCTGTGACATGACACTTCCCTGACTTTCCTTCTCTCTCTCTCTCTCTCTCTCTCTCTCTGTCTTTTACAGGCTCTTCCTCTTCTACCCAAGGGTTTCTCACAGTTCAGTCTTAGGTATTCTTCTCATTTTATGCTGTACTCTCTCTGTGTATGCTGCTGATCCCCAAATCCATATGGCCAACCCTTACCTCTCTTCTGGGCTCAAGACCCAATGTGCCCATATTGCATCTCCACTTGACTCTCTCACAGGCTCAAACTAAACATTTCCGAAACTGAAGTAATCTTCTCCAACTCAAATCTACTTCTCACAATTTTGGATATTATAAATTATGATCTCATTTGTTCTGGGAAATGTATTTCTATTTAATTTTAAAGAATTTACTTTTTATATGTGTTTGATGTTTCTGTTCATGGTA
>NW_012152463.1:370189-388277 GCF_000956105.1 Propithecus coquereli
TTTTGCCACATTTGATTTATCTTTTTTTACTTCCTTAGTTAAGCGTTTCATAGAAAATGCCAGACATCACACTTTTCCTCCCCCAAATGTTTCAGTATGCTTCTCTAAGAATCAGGAATGTTCTCATACATGACTGCCATTGCATTATCACATCTAACAGAGGTAATATTCAGTCCATTATCAAATTTCCCTGATTGGCTAAAAAATAGCTTTGTAGCATTGGTTTTAAATAAGTTATATGGTTGTATGGTTTCAGGCATGAGAAATAATTCTGATGGGGCATTTAACCAGGACTCATGCTATGTAGGTGATGGTCTGTCATGTTGATTCTACCACTGCTTTGCAACTCTAGTGTATCTCAACCACTAACATGTATTATTAACTTTCTTCTTTTGTCACTTGTCATGCTAGCTTGAAATCAAATCCCTTTTTTGTTTGTTTATTCAAGACTGAAAGAGCATATTCCTTTTGTGGAACTATTGAATACATGGCACCAGATATTGTCAGAGGGGGAGATTCAGGACATGACAAGGTATGTTCTCTTTTTGATGCTTCTTTATATATTTCCATAAAATGTATAATAAGAATCCTAGTTAATAGCTTAGGTACACTTTCTTCAACAGAGCCCTCATTCTGGTGTTGATTATCTTCATTTTTTTCTCTTTGCTTTATATACCTAAACCCATTATGCTATCTAGTGTTTTGGAAGTAAAAGATAATAGAAAGGTTTAGGACATTCTAGATTTTCCTTTTCAATGGTTTTATTGGTGAGGATTTTGTTTTATAGAGTAACGCTCTTATTAAAGTTGAGACCTCAAAACTAATTCTTCAAATAATTTTTAGTTTATTTCCATTAGAAGAGTCTATATCTTAGGCAAAGCACAAAATATGACTCCATTCTAAAAACGTTACTCTCTTTCTTTTGCATAGTACCTTGGTCTTTTAGGTACAACTGAACCACCGTGCAATACAGAGATGTCACTGAATGCAAAAACTGTGCACATTGCTCCTGTCTGAGTCATGATGAATGATTTTGGACAGCATTTATTGGCATTAATTTCTGCTAGAAAAACATACAGAAACATATAGTCATGTGTGTCACCTTTAGTTAATATTTGCTTTCTAAGAGGTCATTGAAAAGGAATCACTCGTATTTTCAAATTCCCAATTTCTGCCTTTAACTTTGCAGAGACACTGGAGACTATTGATTACCTCTCCAACAGAAATAAACATCGTAACATCATAACCCTTGGAAAAAGAAAAAAATTCTGTGTTCTATATAGTCTAAGTTTATTTTCCTAGGCTCTCTAAAAATGTCAATTTTTATGGCCTCCTCACTTCCCTTTTTATATGCAAAGATTGTAGAAGAAGCTTTCTAAGTAATTACGTTATGAAATCTAGGTCATGTTTTTTTCTTCCTGTATTAAAGGATACAAAGTTTTTTCAGTTTTGTTAACACTTTTGCTTTATTAATAACTTTCTCCAAATAAGGAATTCTGACTATTTTTGCTCCTTATCTTTTCTCATTCCCTCGTCCCCTTTCAAAATCCCACAGATGCAGTTCAGATATCTGGCTGTGGGGAATCTTTGGTCTCCTTTCTAATGACTAATCAATCATATACTTAAAAGCACTTTCTTCAAGTTTGTGTGATATTGGTTTTGGACCCACTGCTAGGAATCTGATTGTTGGTCTGTATCAGTTGAAGAACATGGTTTCAAATCCAACAGCACAACATTGTGAGGGTCCTGACTCACATGCCAGTGAAACTGCTTGCGTAAGCAAAAGTGTTGAATTGTTGGTTTAGTTTGCTCCATGGTATTCTTTAAAGCTATTGAAAATTTGGTAGGAATTTATAACTGTTAAAATTTGAAAATTATATTCTAAGGCCTAATGGAGCCATTTTTCGCATAAGATAACCTTATATTACTCCTAGAATTTCTGTCTCCCTAATGTCCAGAATACAGCTAGTTAATAAATATACTTTCCCATACATGGAACACCCTTACGACGTTGAGTTAATTAAATGAGATAATGTTTGCAAAGGCTCATCACAGTGCCTGGCATGGAGGAGGCATTCAGTAAATACTTTTCCTCTCATCATTCCAGTCTTTTTTATCCTGTTTTATATGTCAGTGTTCTGTATTTCCTTTAAAAGAGCTCTAGGCTCATGCATTTTTTTCACTTCTCTGAAACTTAAGCTCTGGAATTTAGAAACAGATAGCTTAAAATTTTAACATCCTGTTAATATTTCTCATTTGTGTAAGCTCATATATTCAACAGTTATGGAAATCCTGATTTGCCTAATTACAAAAGAACTCATTTTCAATATATCAAAATTTTCTAAACCATATATATATATATCTTGCTATGGTCTCAGTTTAGGCAGCTGCATTTGTAAATTGGTTTCCAAATTAGTACACATTTTATTTTATACTATTTTAAATCTTCCCATCAGTGAAGATTCTTAGATTTATATGATAGGTTCTATAAGAGGAATTAATTTACATGATTATTAAAAAAAAAACTCCCTTGTGTAAGATATTTTTTTCATTCTTTGTTCTTCGATTTTAAGGAATTTCAAGGTTCTTTGGAGCTGGATACTTAATAAAAACGCTGATTGGTACTTTTCTCCCTATCATAAGCCCAAAGATTTCACCTACTTAAAATTTTTAAAAATCTTTTCAAGTTTAAAAAAGTTTTTAATTAATCAAGGTAAAACTGTTACTAGTTTAGGAATGATTAAAACACTTCCTGCACTGGGGATACCAGGATAATTTGTTCTTTTAATGTCTGTCTTGCGTGTGCTAATTTAATACTCCTTACACAGAAAGTGATGTACAAAATCTTCTTGTTAAAATATTTTCCAAATACATAGCTTTATTTTGTTCTGTTTTTTGTAAAATATATTTTAGTTGATAATTCTGTAAAACGAAATTATTGTTTTATAGGCAGTTGACTGGTGGAGTTTAGGTGTTCTAATGTATGAATTATTAACTGGAGCATCTCCTTTCACTGTTGATGGAGAAAAAAATTCCCAGGCTGAGATATCTAGGTAAGATTTAACAAAATAAAATACATATATTATTTTCTCAAAGGAACTGGTCAAATTTCTACAACTAGTCTGATGAAAAAATAATTTTTTTAGTGGGGATAAATAAAATAATGTTAAAGTGATGTTTCTATTTATATTCATACTAGATGTAGATACATAACCTTTATATTTTTTATACTGTATTTTATGTGCCCAATTAGATCTGACATTTAAATTATGATCTATAGTGTCATAATTTTTATGTGCCCCAAAGCACTTAGCATGTTGTCTTATACTTAGTAGGTACATCATATATTGAGAAGTTTATTTGATAATGTTTCCCCACTGTATACATAATGTAATTTTTTCGTGACTTCAACACGAAACATTAATAATGTTTTTCTACTCACGGATGTAGGCTCAACAGAAAGAAATACCATAAAATCATCTTCTTATAGGTTCTCATAGCATTATTCTCTCTTTTCCTTCATAGCAGATACCACAGTTACACATTTTTGTTTATAGTTATTTGATTAATGTGTGTCCCACTAGATTGCTGTCTGACTAGATTGTAAGCTCTGTCAGAGCAAGGGCATGTCTGGCTTTGATTCTCAGTACTTACTCTGTAAAGTTCAATAAACATTTGTGCAATGAAATGAGTTAATGAACAAATAAATGAAGAGTGATAAACATTATACTAATTACTAGTTATGTTTTTGTCCTGTTTTTACTTCAATTTTGTAACTTTGAGAACAGATTTGACGTTACAAATTAAAAATTGAGATTTCACTTCCAATGAAGATGGGATAACAGGGACCAGATTTACCTTCCTGCCTGAAATAATTTTTAAAATGGGTAAAATATATGAAACAACAGTTTTGAAGACAGTGGGCATCCGGCAATGAAGGACAGTGGTCTTTGAGAGGCAGAAAATAAATGAAGTGAGCTCTGTGATTGCCCCAGCTAACTGCCTTGAGAGAGTTTGTAGGCTGCAACATAGGCAGGGGAAACCCAGACCGAGTTGGAGAGAAGGAACTGAGAGTATAGGAAGACCAAGGCAGCTACAGTTTGGAGTACAAAGTCTTGGAGAGGAAAGAGAAGCTTAGAGAGGGAAGTGCAGAGATTTGCAGAAGTATTCATAGAATGCTGATAAACCCACATGTGAAGGGACTACTCAGTATAGTTGTTAATATGTTATTTCCCTCCAAATTGATCTGTAGATTCAATACAATCACAATTCCAGCAGTCTTTTTTTTTTCTTTAGTAGAAGTTGATAACTTGGATCTAAAATTCATATGGAAATGCAGAAGACCTAGAATAGTCAAATCACCTTTGAAGAAATAGAACAAAGTTGATTTCAAGACTTATTATAAGCTATAGTAATTAAGATACTGTGGTATTGGTATCAAGATAAACAAATGATCAGTGGGAACTGATTTGTTACAAAGGTTCAAAATCACTTCGGTAGAGAAAAGATAGTCTTTTCAACAAACGTTGCTGTAATAGTTGGCTTTTTCCAGGTGGGAAAAAATGAAATTCGAGAATTACTTCGCACCCATAGAAAAATTAACTTAAAATGGATTATAGACCTAAATGTAAAACCTAAAACTATAAAACTTCTGGAAGAAAACATAGAGGAAAATCTTTGTGAGCTTGTATTAGGTAAAGATGTCTTAGGTGTGACACAAAAAGTACAACCTATAAAAGAAAACTGATAAATTGGACTTCCTCAAAATTAAATACTTCTGCTCTTCGAAACTGTCAAGAGAATGAAAAGACAAGCCACACAATGGGATAAAATTTTAAGTCATATGTCTGCTGAAGGACTGGTATCCAGAATATATAAAGAATTCTTCTAACTCAAGAAAACAGCCAACCTTGTTTAAAAGTGGGCAAAAGATTTGAACAGACAGTTCACTAAAGAAGATCTGTTGATGGCAAATAAACACGTGAAAAGATAATCAACACGATTAGTCTTTAGGGAAATACAAATTAAAACCTCAGCGGCCAGGCATGATTGCTTACACCTGTAATCCCAGCAACTCAGGAGACTGAGGTGGGAGGCCAGGAGTTTGAGACCAGCCTGGGAAATATAGTGAGACCTCATCTCTTAAAAAAAAAAAAAAAAAAAGTGAAAAAATAGTCAGGTGTGTGCCTGTAGTCCCACCTACTCAGGAGTCTGAGACAGGAGGATTGCTTGAGTCTAGGAGTTTGAGGCTGCAGTAAGCTATGATCGTGTTGCGGCACTCCAGCCTGGGCGACAAAGTGAGACCCTGTCTCTAAAAAGAACCTCAATGAAATACCACTATATACTTACTAGGATAGCTCAAAATAAAGAGACTGACCGTACTAACTACTGATAAAGATGTGGAGGAACTGGAACTTTCATACACTGCAAGGGGAAATATAAAATGCTACAACTTTGGAAAACAGGCAGTTTCTTTAAAAATTAAACATTACTTATTATATGATCTGTCTATTCCACTCCTAGGTAATTACCAAAGGAAATGAAAACATATATCCCATGCAAAAACTTGTACCCAAATGTCTGTCAACAAGAGGTTAAACAAATTGTGGTTTATCCATACAAGTGGAATACTACTTAATAATGAAAGGAATGATCTATTGATATACACAACAAATGGATGAATCTCAAAATAATTACACTGAGTGAAAGAAGCCAGACAACGTAGAGTATATACTACATACTTTCAATTCTGGAAAATGCAAACTCATCTACAGTGACAGCTGAGTAGTGGTTGCCTGAGCACTGGGATGGGGAAAGGCAGGAGAGATTACAAAGGAACATGGGAAAACTTTGAAAGGTTATGAATATGTTCATTATCTTGATTGTGGTGATGGTTTCACAGTTGTATACATATGTCAAAACTTATCAAACTGTACACTTTGTGGGAAGTTTATTGTATGTCAGTTGTACTTAAATAAAACTGTTTAAAAATTTTAAATTTACCTTTTCCAGGACAGGCTGGTAAGTAAGTGATTTCTCACTGTTTCAGCTTATTTAATACCAAAGTTAAGTGAGCGTATTACTATATATAAGTATATTCCTATACTTCTTTTTAAAATCATAGTTAAAAATCATACCTCTTATGAAAAATCTAAATATGACTTTGTATATTTTAAATGGATTTTTTGACAGTTTAAGGATGACTCAGAATTTAGGAAACCTTGGCCATAGTCTTGAGAATTTGGGTCCAATTGCAAGATCATACCTGTCACAGTGACAGGTGCAAAGGGTGGCCTTAGGATGACATTGTTAAATAGTAGCTCCTCTGACTGATTTCCCTCTTTCTGATTCCATACAAACAAGCAATCTTCTTTTTATAGTTTCTCTGTCCACTATAGGTCTGACTGTACAGAGAATTGTACTGCTTATGATGATGGCAAGTATATTCTGAACCAAATGATGTTTGAATTTAAATTGCTTTTATTCCCTTTATATCAATCAATTGGCATTCTGGTTTTAGAAAGAGAAAAATAGCCTCGATAAGATTATCTAAAGTCTTAAAACTAGAGCAAACAGATTTTTCAAAAATTTAAGTAGGGTTCCTTCTCTTTAATGAATTAATTATCTACTTTGTCATGCTAATAATTTTGTTTAAAGCTTCGTGTCAACCAGTGATCCCTTGGGGATTTTTCCTGTGACAGAAATTTACAAACAGTGTAATAACTCAATTATCCTGCATTACATTTTCCTTTAAGATAATTGTTCTGATTGTCTTTCCTGGCATCAAATCTTTCATAGTCTGTCCTTTTTAAAATATGTATCATTTAGATAAATATAATTTTCCTGTCCTCAGATGTCTTAATTAGCTAAGGCTTTTTCTCATCATTGAATTCTTCCATTCCTTAATTATTATGATCTTCCCTGAACTATGCATACTTCCTGTATTTTTTATATCCTTCAAAATAATGTATTTTCCAAGTTATCTGTTTACCATTGTTTTCTACAGATAGCCTAGAATGAATTTTTTTGGTATATCAAATTTCCAAATATGACAAGAACTTAGAATGAAAAGAAAACTTAGAGTCCAGCTTTCTCCCTGATGTGAGAATCCCTTTATCTGTAAGAATCCCTAATAGTCATGTGCCATGGTTGAAAGAACAGCACTGTTGTGTAAGGTGTTTTCAAGGAAACCATGTTCATTAGTGAAAAACTTTAGTTGTATAGAGTTTTTTCTCCTTAAAATAAGCTGAAATTATCCATCTCTTATCTCTGCATGTTAATCTATGTTCCTGTTCAATCAAGAACATAAAATAATTCTGTTAAACTGTCAGTTTTATAGATGTAAATGATTGCTCTTTAGCTTTTCTGTGAATATGTACCTTATTTTTATTTCATGTATGTAGCATGTGCTTTTCTTGTGTGTCTTCCACTAGCTTTTATTGCCTTTCTGTAGAAAACCTCTTCTTTTAGGGTATGTATTACTGCTGCACTGGAAGGTAGCCCCCACACAGTGGAATCCCCGTCAGTTATTCTGCCTGCTTCTACAAGGAGGAGCCCTTCACTTGCCTGGGGCTTTGTAGGCCCTAACAATTGAATATACCCTCACCTGAGAATCAGGACATAGAGGTTTTATTTGTAGCATTTCCATCATCTTTGACAGGGTTGTTTCTTTATCTCACTTCTTCTACCTTGGAAATGTAGAAGATGTTTTCCAAGAGATGTTTATTTGGTATTTCATTTTCCATCAATAAAATATGCTGTATTAATGTTTCATTGTAGTATTATAAGCATAATGTTATATAAATCCAGGCCTAAATGTTATCAAAGTAATGGTATTAAACAGAGCTCTAGTTAGTATCGTTTAGGTCAGGGATCAGCAAACTTTAGCCCACTAGCTAATTCCACTCTGCTGCCAGTTTTTATGTAACCTATGAGCTAGGAATGGTTTTTACGTTCTTAAATGGTTGAAAAAAATGACAAGATTACTATTTCATGACGTGAAAATTATATGAAATTCAAATTTCAGTGCCCATCAAGAGAACATAGCTGTGCTCATTCATTTATGTATTTCTCTGGCTGCTTTTGTGCTACAACAGCAGAGTTGAATAGTTGCCACAAAGACTATATAGTTTGCAAAGCCTAAAATATTTACAGTCTGGCTCTGTATTCATTTTCTATTATCCATTGCCAAGTAACAAATTACTCCAAAACTTAGTGGCACAAAACCAACATACATTTCTTATCTTATAATTTCTGTGGACCGAGAATCTGGGCACAGCTCTACTAGGTCCTCTGCTTCAGGGTCTCTCACAGGCTGCAGTCAAAGTGTTGGCTGGAATGTAGTTATCTCAAGACTCAACTAGGAAAGAAACTGCTTCCAAACTCATGTGGTTAAATTGGCAAGATTCAGTTACTTGTGGGTTGTTGGACTGAGGGCCTCAGTTCCTTGCTGGCTGTTGGCTAAAGACCACTCCCAGTTCCTTGCCATGTGGGCCTCCCTAACATGGCAGCTTGCTTCATCAAAGCATGTGAGCTGGGAAGAGTCCCTAGGAAGATGGAATGTTTTCTAATCTAATCATGAAAGTGACATGCTGTCATGTTTACTGTGTAATATTAGTAAGAAGAAAGGCACTAGGTCCAGCCTACACTTAAGGGACTGTGAATACAAGGATAGCGTGATCATTGGGGACCATCTTCAAAGTCTGCCTGCCATGGGCCCTTTACAAAAAACATTGCCAACCCTGGTTGAGGTAATTGATTTATCTTCCTTGGCCTCCCAAGGAGTTTTTCTCTTTAGGTAATTATTTTGATTGATTGATTTTGTGTGACTTGCTACATTCTTTTGAATACAAAATAAAGACAGAAATTCTGTTGTAGTTTTGTATTTTATCCATATTCATTAGTCAGTTAACACTTTGAGTTAGCCCATTGGTGTTTTTAAAAATTTTTTGTTTATAGATGTCTTGCTTTTGGAGTTATAGCTGTGTTTTTTTGTTTGTTTTGGTTTTTTTGAGACAGAGTCTTGCTCTGTTGCCCGAGCTAGAGTGCAGTGGTGTCAGCCTAGCTCACAGCAACGTCATACTCCTGGGCTCAAGCAATCCTCCTGCCTCAGCCTCCCAAGTAGCTGGGACTACAGGCATGCACCACTATGCCTGGCTAATTTTTTCTATATATTTTTGGTTGTCCAGCTAATTTCTTTGTATTTTTAGTAAAGATGGGGTCTCACTCTTGCTCAGGCTGGTCTTGAACTCCTGACCTTGAGTGATCCTCCCGCCTTGGCCTCCCAGAGTGCTAGGATTACAGGTGTGAGCCACCGCACCCAGCCTCAAGTTATACCTGTTCTAAGAAGAGATCAAATTTATTTTTTTCTTGGATTTTTATCTTTTTATGTCTTTATGATAAAATCCTTTATAGGCACATTTTATAAAGCCTCCTTGATTCTCAATTTGTCATCCCTTATTTTCTTTCCTTCCTCATGCTAGGTTTTTCTATACCTAATATCAGCATCTACGTTTCCCAGGGTTTTTGAACTAGTTACCCAAAGTCTATTAAAGTTTGTCACAATGACTGCTGACTGCACATTCTTCTATATGGTGTAATTGCAGCAACTTCAGACTAGAATCCAGTGACAGGAGGGGTGTAACAAGGAGAGGAACAGAATGAAATGGCCTTTCCCTTGGCACTCATACTCCTCAGCTTTATATTTTCTTTCCTTTCCTTTCATCATTTTTTTAATCTTTTTACTTCACGTGTACATGTGTGGTTATGGGTGAATCGTGCTATATTGTTAATTGCCGTAAGGCACTCCCTGGGAGGTGGAATATTTGGAGCCCTGAATAAAATGTAGGGATAATCCTTCCAACCAGGGAGAGGGTCCGTCAGAAACCCCGTCAGTCTGGTTATCATTTCCTGTGCTCCCCCTTAGTGTCGCACTGCTCCCTCTGAGACCTGGCCTTTTCTTATTTCAAGGATGATGCCCCAGCGTAGGTACTTTGCTGCCACCTCTGTTGACCCCCCAGGCAGTTCTCCACTATTCCCATCAACCTGAAGTTAAAAGGTCAGCCTCATACCTACTGGAAAGGGCCACAGAGGGAAGAAGGTGGCCTTCTGTGTTCACGGCTCTGTCACTTATTTTGGTCTCTGGAGTGACCTGCCGTTTCTCCCATGCTCATGGTTCTCTGTGGCCTCCCAAGCTGGATGATGTCTTGGGTCTGTACTCTGGCTCTTGCTCTCTGCCTCTGGATTTTTTCCATTTAGCAATCTCTTTGAAATTCCTTGCATTCCAATCTGCTCTGGGCTTCAGTCACTGCCTTAGTTTTATTGTCACATGCAGCCACTTGGCCCCAAGGAACCCTGAGGTCTGGTTTCCCCACCTTCACTATCATCTTGCTCCTAGTAGGGAAAGGCACTCTAATGGTGAAAATGGAATAAATAAGTAGAGAAGTAAAAGCTTTGACAGGCTTGTGTGGGCCACAGAAAAGAGTGCAAGAAGAAAGAGGGACAGGGAAGAGGTGTGCCAATAAAAGCCATAGTGAGTACAGTGAGATCCCAGAGTTAGCCTAAGCTATGTCCATGTCTGAGATAAGACAGGTTCAGGCATGTCTGAGAAACAGTCTAGTAGACCCACCTAATCTAACTATATGAGAGTCTGAGGGAGAGGAGCCCAGGCAGACCAGCTTGGTTCACTAAGGAAGCCTTAGTCATTGAGAGAGGAAGAACAATTCTAGGTAGCATTTATTCCTTTCAGGAAGATGATGCTGTAAGTTGAAACGAAAACTCTTTTCAGTGGCATTTTTGCAATATCATGCATACACTGTGGCTCCCCTAACTTTGTAAGAAACAGGTTTTCTCCTTCAGCACCAGAAGCAGTGGCAGGAGTGGGCACCTCTCGGATGATTTCTCAGGCAGTGGGGTCGGAGACGTGGTTAATGTCCTGGGAGGCAGAGGCAAGTGAGATGCTTCACGTTGAGAATGAAGGAGAGTACTTAATAGCTCACATAAGACATGCCCTGGGGACTCCTAGGAGTTACTGGGGGAGACTTTCAGTGCAGTCGCAGATTGCACAAGAGCAGGTAAGCACACTAGCCAAAGAATCTCATTTTATTATTCTTAGTGACCCAGCTGGTGTAGCATAGGGAAACATAGCTTAAGTGGACAATGGAAGAACTCAGTAACACTCAAAGGGAAGTGACAGCTTGAGATTCTACCCTCTGGGGCAGCCCATGGCATTCACCAAGAGACCACGGCGTGCCAGCCTCTGTGCCAAGAAGTCACCCACATTATATCCTTGAATCCTTACAACTCAGAAATAGGTAGTATATGCTATTTTACAGATGAAGAAACTGGGATGTAACTTGCCTAAGGACTCAGAGCTAGCAGTGGTTGGCCCAGGGTCAAGTACAAAGTGACTGGAAAGTTGCTTCATGCTGTGTCATGGGTAACGCTGCTGTTTTCCTTCTGAGTCTGGCAGACACTTGTTTCATGTGAAGGACTGGGAAGTGCTGGCCCCCGGACAGCAGGGGAATTGATTTCATCAGTCAGTGGAGTATTTGCTGAATAATGTTTTAGTCCTAAGGAGGAAGAGGAATAGAAGGGCACAGCCTTTGTTCTAAGAAAGCTTATATGGTGTGTGGGAAGATACGGGATAAATACATGAAAATTCATAATATCAGGAAGTTTTGACAAATGTGTGAGTGGTGAGAAGAATGCTGTGGAAGTACAAAGGAGATGGGGGTCCTTGGGAACCCAGTTGCCAGGGAAGCCATGATGCAGAGGCAGTGTGGTCAAGGGCCAGGGTGGAAGGGAATGCCTGTCAGATGGCGGGGCAGCACCCACAGCGGCCCAGGTGGGCCTGACGTGGAAGGTCCAAGACTCCCTTGCCTCCTGCCACTCTGTGTACTCCTTTCAGTGCACCGGCGATCTTGTGAGTGAAATTCACTTTACTGTTGCTTTCTAAACATAATGTTCGTTATTACAGTTTCAGACATGCCTGAGGCGTAAAGAGTCAATAATAACACCCAGAGATATACACTGTTAATGTTTTAATACGTTTTGTTTTGTTTTCACCTGTATAATGTTGTACTCATACTAGAAATATAATTTTATATTTTTCAGTTTTTTGCTTAAATTTATATCAAAAGCATTCTGTTCTCTAATTACAAACTTTCATTACAGACATAATTTTGTAATGGCTGCATAACGTGCTATTGATTGAATACACCATCATGTGCTTAACTTTTCCCCTAGTGTTGGAAAACAATTTAAATGAGGTTTGCTGAAAGCTTTTTCTAACTCGGGCAGGCGTATAAATAATTCTATAATTCTGGGTCTACGTGGGAACCAGGAAGTGAAAGTCAACAACATTAAGTCAAGAAATAGGAAAAATTGTGAACTTTTAAGTGGAGGACAGAAATAAATGACCCATGAGAACGCATGCCATCTGCACAAAAGCAAAAAAGTTATTTGTGGGCATCTCACTGAAACTGTGGGGAGGAAAGATCCTGAGTGAGCAAAGTATGGTAAATGGAAAACAATTAGATATTTATTTATTCACTAACTATTTGTTGAGGAGTTGCTATGTGCTAAGCAATGTTTTAGGCCCTGGGAATAAAGCAGTGAACAAAACAAAGAGAATCCCTACTCCCTTCGAGCTTCTATTTTAGTTAGTAAGTTTTAGTAAGCTCAGAGCTTATAAAAGACAAATAAATATATAATATGCTATAAATCCATGCAGAAAACTGAAACAGAGTAAAGGGATAAAGAGTTGAGGGAAGCAGCTATTCTTGATGGGACAATTAGCGAAAGCTTCTGCGAAAAGGTGGCACTTGAACAAAAACCTCAGTGAGGTGAAGCAGTGTGCGTTGCCCAAGATTGCTAATGCTGTTGTACTTAAAGGTAGTGACTTTATTGAGACAGTTCTTTACTGTTATATTTCAGTGAACATACAAAACATATGTACAAAGTTTCATAGGTTTACTTTCCTAAAACATATTATTATAAAGATTTTCAAACATTTGTTACAGTGGCCGCGCACATGCTCGCTGCCTAGATTCTACTGTGACTATTTTACCGCCCTTGCTCATTACCTGTCTACCCATCTATCCATCCCTCTCCCATTATAGGTGTAATTTTAATCTTGGTGTCCTTACCCTTTATTCCATAAATTATTGTTTAAAATTTTTAAAAATTTATTTCAATGGATTCAGGAGGTACAAATTTTTTTTGTTATGTGGATGTTTGCATAGTGGTGAAGGCTGGGCTTTTGTGTACCCACAGTGTACCTGTCACCTGAATAGTGTACATTGTGCCCAAATTCTTAAGCTAACCAGTCGTCGATTTCTTTTGCCACAGGGGATTTTGGAAACTTAATGTCCATGAATAGGAAGAAATTTTTTATTCATTTTTATATTATTATGGGATTTAATTTTATATTGTGTGGCTTTATACATGTGATTCCTCAGTCCATTTTGGAGTTTATTTGAGGTGTGGTATAAGATAAGGATCTTTCCCTTTTATGTTTTTTCCTAAATAGCTCATTTCCCCAACACATTTGTTGAACAAATGGGCTTTCCTGTGTTGGCTAGTCACTGTTTAAAAACAATACTAAGTTTTTATATATGCTTTGTTCTTTTTCAAGATGTCTCTTCTGT
The DNA here is from genome assembly GCF_000956105.1 of Propithecus coquereli. NCBI lineage: Eukaryota > Metazoa > Chordata > Mammalia > Primates > Indriidae > Propithecus > Propithecus coquereli. The sequence goes on from NW_012152463.1 coordinate 383,839, forward strand.
TCACTTGATTTGGATGTTTTATTTTACTAGCACCTCACTTTTACAATTTTGTTTTATTATATATTGTAATATGAAGTTGGGTAAATCACTCTCAATTTTCTTTTTCAGAATTCTCTTAGCTGTACTACGTGCTTATTCTTGCAAATGTTATTAAAGTCACCCATGTTCTAAAATTTCTTGTTGAAATTTTAATTAACATTTGTATTTCTTTTTTTGAAAGGAATCTTTTCTCATTTATAAAACAGGGATAATAGTCTTTTAATAGGATTGTTGTGTGGATTAAATGATAACATACACTTGAAGTGTTTAATATGCTATATCAACTCAGAGCCTGTTCTGACTTTACAGAGGGCTCTAAGATTTATTTGGGCTCTACCTAATTGCAGTTCATTTCTGAAGTTTCCCAGATTCATTCTGAAGCAAGAAAAAAAACTTTATGTTGTTGCCAATTCAGAAATCAAGCACAGTGGAGGAGGTGAAGGGGCAACAACCCCGGAGAAACGTCTCCCTGCCCTGTTGCGGATGCTCTAGCATTGTTATGACTAAGTATCCCACAGAAATCCTCCACCCTCCTCCCCATTTCTACATCACCCATTCTGTATACCTAGCAGTCATCTGGTTCAGTTGACATTCACATTCATGCGTCACAGTAGGCTGGAATCTGGTACCAGTTTTACTTAGCTTTGTAGAAGGATACAGGACAGGAAACAGTGTATCGGCATGACAACGTCAAACACATCTTCATCAGGGGTCCTTCCATCCGCCTCTGTGACGTGGCTTCCCAGCCCACAGAGGACACACTTAGCTTCTGTGATGAGCGTGATGAGAGCACACAGGTAGGTGTGGACCACCCCAGCGTGGGAAGCTCAGCACAGTAGTGTGTCTTACACCTGCCCGTGAGCACAGCTTCCAAGGCCCTGCAAGGACACCCTTGGGTATCAGCAGTAACACACAGAAGCTTGTTTTCTGAAAGTCTTTGAAATTCCTGGATGACAAAACCCTCAGGCCATACATGCCTGCTCAGCCCTCATTCCGGATAGAGTTCGCTTCCAGAGTTCACTTTCACGACAACCTAACACAGAAGCCATGTCACGTTTATCTTAACCCAGTGTGTTTTAAGGAAACAGTATAAGAAAAATGATACATGTGAAATCATCTGGAGATAAGTTTGCCTGCTATAAGTGCTCTCTCCTCACCACCCCACTCCCGTTTCTGGACCTCTTCCTGGCGCTGCAGTTTTCTGACAGGACTAGGCTTCAGAACCTCTCCAGATCGCTGAGGAAACCCTGTGCCAGTCAGTTGACTGAGACGACAGGGTGCCTAAGTGATGTCCTTCAGTGAGTCCTGTGTGCCTTCTGCTTTCACAGGATGTTCATCATCCTCTCCTAGGGTCTACTCCTGCTGGTTCCGGCCACACTATTTTCACTCAGGAAAGAGAGGGCTTTGGGACCATCACTGGTGTTTCTCCATGCTCCCCCAGCAGCACTGTTTTCAGCAGAAACTCCTTCAGATTTCCACGCAGTTTCTTCCTAATGCGGTCCCTGCCTCATCCGAATCAAGTTCGAGCTCCCTGCGCTGGCACATGCCGCCCACCTTGGTCACACACCAGTCCTGTTGTAGGCCCGGAAGGCCTCCTCCCGACTCGTGCCTCTGGTCTCCCGTGCTCCACTTTCCAGTCTCGGCATCTCGGCAGAGCTAGCCCTGCTATCGGGTGCTCCTCTTCTTGAGGATGGACCCAGCTTAGTGGACATTTCTCCTTTGTATGTCTTCACAGGACCCAACTATGGCTTTCCCTAGTGCCTGGTACGGAGTAGATTTCCAATACGCGTTGCAACATTCTTAAAAGATTTAAGAGGTAATAGCTGGTACCGTACCCTAAGGTGGTGTTAGCCAAAGTGCACGTTTCTCTACCCCCCTTCAGCAGAAGTGAATGCCACCAACAGTGTGCTTATCTAGACCCTAATCCTTCACACGAAGAATTCTTTCCTGTGAAAAGAACAGTAAAGGTAGAGAAAACGGGCAAGGCTATGTTTATTTTTCCCCAAGAAGCAGGGTTCCCAGTTTCTCTCTCATGTATGCCTGCACCTGACCTGAGAAGATTGTCTCTACCTACCAATGCTGAAAACCCTGACAAGCCATGAGCGACTGGAGAATATTAAACAAAAAGAAGGGAGGGTACTGCTTATTTCTTTCCTTGTTCTACCAACATTTTCTTAGGTTCCCAGAATGGAGTGCTAGAAATAGAATTAACTTTGAGATTTAAAACATTGCTGTAATTTTTTTGTCAAAAATTACAGTTCTGTTGTCATTTCACTGATTCTCAGTGGCCATTTTACACAGCTTCTAGGCCTGTTTTCTGTGTGGTTGCCTTGGAAGGACAGTGTAACACTCAGTAGCTCACATTCATCAAGCATTTGCTGGGTTCCAGGTGCTGTGTTAAGCACTCTGCACATCTTATTTATGCATCATAATACCCATTTTAGATAGATGCTGTTGTTAGCCCCATTTTACAGGTAAGGAAACTGCGGTACAAAGAGGTTAATTAACTATCTCAAAGTCATGCAAGGTCAAGACAGAGCCAACATAGGCCTCAGCCTGGCCCCAAAGTCAATGTTTGTACCACACTATACTGTCTCTTGTAAGTTTGATTATCTGTTTTTGTTCTGTAACAGGTATTAATATTTTCATGTACAATAGGGGATCTTTTTGCAAACCCAAATGTAACTTTTTATCTTCATGTACACTGTTAAGGTTCTTAATCCCTTCCATTATTTCTTTATTGTTAATTTATTGATCTGGCTTTTAAGAGGGGGAAAGGTGCGCTCGAATTGGATTGATTTCTTCTGTGACATTAGGGTAAATTTCTCACCAAGAAAGTTATTTTTCTATTTTCCATAATAAATAGTAGACTTTACTCCATCTCTGGGCTCCTGCCTCTCAGGGCTTGCCTGGCTGCTCTGTAGCAGCAAATAATGAAGCAGATGCTTTCGCTCCATGAAAAGCCCCAGCGCCAGTGCCTGTTTTCAGGTGTCAACAGTTGAACCATCTCCAAGTGGGTCTGACTCACCCTGTCTTGGTCAACTTCCCTCTGCATTCCTGCTGGCCCCTTAGGTTTACTGGCACACAAGGAAAGAGGAGTGAGGTGGAGACTGTTGCAGTTCTCTCTTGTCTCTTTAAATCTGAGTGCTGAATTCACTTACCTGAATTTGTTGAGAGTTGCCTATATTGTGAAGTCTTTAATCACAGAGTCTATTCTGTATCTGGGAGGGCTAATCTAGCCCCAAGCTTCCCTTTTTTCTCCCCCCTAGTGTAATGTTTGGGATATAGCCTCCCATTAGTAGTGATGTATGCTGAAAAATGAGCCAATATTTTTTGTTCCTGCTCATTTGAGTTTCAAAAATTTGATTTCATGTTATCTCATTTTAGATACTTTGTCAACTTTATTGAGGACTGAGGTCTTATTGATTCATTTTAAATATCTCTTTCACATGTAGTTCAATTTCAAAGTGTTTCACTATACTTGTTTTTGCTAAAAATGCCATCACTATAACTTCATCCTCTGGTTATTTTAACAGCAAATTTTATCTGCCTACAGGAGAATATTAAAAAGTGAGCCTCCATATCCCCAAGAAATGAGTGCTTTGGCTAAAGACCTCATTCAGCGTCTTTTGATGAAAGATCCCAAGAAGCGATTGGGATGTGGTCCACGTGATGCAGATGAAATCAAAGAACATCTCTTCTTTCAGGTGAAATTTATTGAACAGATAGAGGGTTTCATAGCCCCTGCTGGTCTCAGCGTGCTGGGCATTCTTGGTGAAATTAGTGGACACAGTCCCTCCCGAGGTCATTTCCCGCTTGTTTTCACATACGTTGCACTTTTTTTTTTTTAATGACAGGGACCCTTTAGGAAGGACCAAAATTCTACTTGTATAGACCTAAATGGAGTGGGAGTGGAGAGGATCATAATAGCATTCAATTTTCTATATAATAATTGGTTAGAGTTTCTAGGTTTCCATTTATGATCTTGTGATTTAGGCATATGGACTAAGGAGACTTTTATTATAGTCTTTACCACTCTCTGAGTTCATGAGCTCTTACTGCCACTGCATGTCACCTTTTGGATAGTGATTTCATCTATTCCTCTTTTCCTAGGAGAAATCTTAAAAAATTTTAAATCTACCTATTTCTCAGTTACATATCCGTGACACAAAGAAAGTTATTCATTGTTTTTGTCTTTGTGACAGTGCTTTTCTCATTCTGAAAAAAAGCCTGTTGAGACCATTCTACAGAGCACCAACACATCTGCTCAATTTAGTTTGCTCGATTTAGTCCAGAAAACACCAAAATATTAAATAAGTGGAAAAAAGGTTAAATTGAGTTGGCTACTGATTTCCAGGCTAAATGGTCAAACCTGGGATGCCGTGGCTTTGATTTGAAAA
>NW_012152463.1:389882-392246 GCF_000956105.1 Propithecus coquereli
CAGTAAGTATTATCTGAGATTGTTTTAAGTGACAGCATAAAACAACTGCAGAGGGTTAGATTTGAATAATATAAAACATAGGAGTTACTCAGTAGGTGTCTGACATGGGTGGAAAGGGGGTTTGGATTATTCTGTGGGAGAGGTAGGAGGCAGTGTTGAAAATGCTTGAATGCAGTTGAAAGAGAAAAGAGCTATCACGTCATTTAAACTCACAGATATAAGCAAATGCATGATTTATAGTGAGTTTATTTTCCAATCTGTCCAGATGACCAGGAGGAAAAGCGGATTCAGGGGGAGAGCTAAGTAACGCTGCCTCTAGAAAATAGGAATATTCCTTTAGAGCTACTATTCATGTCCATAGAGCATTTGGAACCCCCTTATTGTGGTTTTTTGTTTTGTTTGGGGTTTTTTGTTTGTTTTCTTTTTGGCTTAACGCCTTCCTCAGGAAGCTCAAGACAAGAGTAATTTTTGTTATCTCTACGGGTAAACTAGTGTGTCTTAGTGCCCCCCAGAGGACACTGTGAGACTCAGACAGTGATAGATAGCAGTCTCAGCTTTCAGACACAGCACTGGCTGGAGCTATAACCTAGTCAGAAAACATGCTCTTGCTTGGGAAAAAAATATTTTTAATTATTGGTTTGAAATATATGCCCTTATTTTTAGCTCTCTTCCTATTAATTAATTAAAACCCTAATTTATCTTTGCTATTTTTAGAAAATATATTTCAAGAGAGAAGGAAGGAAACATCATCTAAAAAATAAGAAAGAAAATATATTTTGACTTTGTTGCTTTCTACTCTGTATCAATTTTCTTTCTCTGCTCTAGAAAATAAACTGGGATGATTTAGCTGCCAAAAAAGTGCCCGCACCATTTAAGCCAGTCATTCGAGATGAGTTAGATGTGAGTAACTTTGCAGAAGAATTCACAGAAATGGATCCCACCTATTCTCCCGCAGCCCTGCCCCAGAGCTCTGAGAGGCTGTTTCAGGTACGCTCCCATTGTGTGCCTGTGTGTGTTGGCTGTGGTGAAGTTTTGTTCCCATATTAAAGTTTTGTTAGCATCTTAAAAATGGAGTTCTCTAATCTCTTCAAAATTACTAAGTACAAAAATAACTACAGATTGTAAACTGAAGCTTACGGTTTGCTAAATAGACATTTATGTGTTTATTTTTTATATAAGGAAGTCTTAATTTTATACCTGAAATTTTCTTTTTGTTCTGGCTCTTTTATAGAAAATACAATAATACTTTATTTTACCTCTATTCATATATTATATATGTATATATATAGTTTAGTTCACAGCGTTATCTAATTCTTCAGTGAATAATCTTAACTGCTAACTCTTAGCAAAAGATTTAAAAAGGATTTTATATTTAGGAAAGGATCATTATCAGACTTAAGATAAAATATTCTAACTATTAAATGGCATCATAGCTTTACTTCTTTGACTCCTGGTGTACCTTTAGTATGGTTTAATCTGGCCATCCAGACTGTATCTCTTCTTCATTTCATATCTGTTTCTACCACATGACCAGGCGGTTAGTAGATGTTTAAAAAAAAGGTTAATGAACTAGTGGATGTTCTGGCTTGAACAGATTAATCATCCATCATTATACCACTTTTGGCTCAGCATATCATTCTGCCATTAGATTTTGTCCCCTTCCAACATTTGATTTTAAATTTAATTATTCTGAAGAAATAAGTAAGAGTCAAATGATGACTGAATTAGAAACTAACTTTAATGAAACTTGCTATTAATATTTTTCAAGTTTACCAAACAGTAGCACTTGGACCATTTTGTTTAATACTGCGACTGTATCTTTTTTGAGAAATTAGTTTTTTATAAGTGAACTTTTATCAGCAATGCAGGAGAAGTACAGCTGCAAGTCAGATTTTGGGGATGGATATGAAGAAAGTCTTTTTCGACCTTTATTTTGGAATTGGCTTAATTCTACCAGAAGATGGCATTATCTCCTTCTGAAAAGCATTTTTCAATTGATTTGAGATAATCCTGTATTTTGGATAGCAAATAAAATAATATTCATCTCAACAAATATTTGAGTGTTTGTCTCAGAAAAAAAAAATAATTGCAATCTAGTCTGTGCTAAATGGTAAAGTTGCAAGTCTTTATTCCTTCCCTTCCTTTCGCTTTTTAGGGCTATTCCTTTGTGGCTCCTTCTATCCTATTCAAGCGCAATGCAGCTGTCATAGACCCCCTCCAGTTCCACATGGGAGTCGAACGTCCTGGAGTGACGAACGTTGCCAGGAGTGCAATGATGAAGGTATGTAAGTGTGGTTACTTAAATGACATATCTGTTTGCATGCGTGTTTAAATACCAACACTAATTAACATTCTTAAATCCAG
>NW_012152463.1:396256-397407 GCF_000956105.1 Propithecus coquereli
AAGTGAGGACTCGGAAAAAGTGTTCTCCTACCTTCCCTGCTGCCTCCTGCCTGATGAAGCTACTTAACACTAGTGGAAAGCGAGTCCCCTATCCACTGAAGGTGCTTAAGAAGAGACTGGACAATCTCCCATTGAAGATGATGTAGAGGAAATTCATATGTCATTCAAGGAATCGGTGAATGACCTTAGACGCCCCCCTCTATGGATTTGTAACTATGCCCCTAGCTACATCCCAACTAAGACGTTTGATCTCTGACCTTCAGACTGATATCAGAGCTTAGGAACTACATCCCTAATTTTTTATTTATGTCACATTAAGTTGATTATTTGCTATTTTTATATTCAAGCGTTACTAAAATTTAAATTGTCATGTGACATCCTATACATACTAGTATAAATATATTATCATTCTAATATGCAGTTGTTGAAATATACCTTGGGTTTTTCCCATGATGGTAACACAAATGCCTAGATCATCCCTGTATCCACAGGCTGCTTTGCAACTAGTGGGTGAAATTGATTGAGGTGGGTCTTCAGCCTTTGTGCAGTAGAATAGGTCTTTTGGTGTACCTTGTCTGTGCTTTACATACTCCATGAGTTTCCTATTGCTGCTGCAACAAATCACCACAAACTTAAAGCACAAATTTATTATCTTGCAGTCTGGTGATCAGAAGTTCAAAATCAGTCTCAGTGGTGTAAAGTCAAGGTGTTGGCAGGGCTGGTTCCTTCTGGAAGCTTTAAGGGACAATCCATTTACTTGCCTTTTTTAGCTTCTAGAGGCCACCCACATTCCTCGGCATGTGGCCCTTCCATGTATCATTCTAATCTCTTGCTTCCATGGACCCATCTCGTACTACTGACTCTGATGAATAATTCAGGAAGATCTTCCCATCACCAGATCCTTAACTTAATCACATCTGCAAAAATCCCTTTTACCGTATGAGGTAACCACCACAGTTTCTGGGGATTAGGATGTGCACATCTTTGGAGAGCCATTATTGAAGATACGACATACATTTGCTCATTGTTATCTACATTTTATTGATAAACGTCCTAAAGTTCATAGATATGAAGTAGCATCCCCAAGATCATAAGTAAGTAATAGAACCAGCATCCAAATCCAAGTATGACTCTAAACCTGTATTTTAAAC
>NW_012152463.1:397457-401157 GCF_000956105.1 Propithecus coquereli
TATGTATTACTAACATTTTCTTAAGTTAAATGATGTTGGTTTCTTATCAGGACTCTCCATTCTATCAACACTATGACCTAGATCTGAAGGACAAACCATTGGGAGAAGGAAGTTTTTCAATTTGTCGAAAGTGCACACACAAAAAAAGTAACCAAGCTTTTGCAGTCAAAATAATCAGCAAAAGGTGTGACCATTTATAGTAGTCTTTCTTAGTATTCATACTTGCCAATGAATTCTGTAAATTAAGAGATATTTATTTAACAGGAAACCAACAGTATATTGTAAGGCTTTTTATCCACAGGTTTAACCACTTTTCAGTTGGTCCATTATCCTTCTAGCTCTAATAGATATTTTCTGATAAAGTAATCCATTTAGACATAAATCATAGTCTGCTATTTTTTGAGTTTATTATGAGAAAATTTTTTGTGGCATCCATATATTTAATAAGGTTCACTTAGTGATTTCAGCAGTTCTTGCCTTTTCTATTACTTGTATATTTGAAATACTTTTCTCTAAAATTATTTAGCATGCTACTGGTAGCTTTGAGAGCCAGCTAGTTGTTTTGGTAACTGATTATTATCTTCATGATTGTATATTCTTTTACTGAATTGTCAGGCAAATAGGACATCCATTTCTTCATATGAGTAGTGCTTTTCTGACTCAGAAATAATAATATTCTCCAGAATAATTTATTACTTTTTCTGGTGGGTGGTATGATTCGTTACTTTCATGGAAACTTCATTCCGATACTTTGACATGTATATTCTGAGTGTACTGTAAATAAAAACAAAATTAGGGTTGGGGCAGTACTGACATAAAAACTTGCTTGAAGAGATATGTGGATGCTAACTTCTTTTGCAGGATGGAAGCCAATACTCAGAAAGAAATAACAGCTCTGAAACTCTGTGAAGGACACCCCAATATCGTGAAGTTGCATGAAGTTTTTCATGATCAGGTATCTCACTTTTTTCTGTGTGTACTAATTCACATAGAAGGTTCTACTTTTCAGTTTTGTTAGTGCTGCTGGGTCAGAGTCAGGGGTATGGGACATCACCCGGGCACTAGAAAGGGCAGAGAAGCTACTCTACACACAGACTCTTACCCACCCTCAAATCAGTTTGTCCTTTCACTTCTGCTTTTCTCACTCACTAGTTGCCACCTATGACATGGCGGAAGGACAGAGGGGCAGGAGCTCAGTGGTGCTGTGACTAGCTGCAGTGTGCTAGTGCCAATGCCTCTGCTACTCACCATCACTTAATCCCTGCATACCTCTCAGTACTGGGGAATTTCGAGTCTTCAACTTTCCCTTCACTTCTAGAGTAGAACTTAGAGAGCCTTGAGCCTAATCACTGCAAGCTAGAGAACAAATAGGAAGCAGAGGGCAAAGATACTCCCTCACATCTTCTTGCTCCAGGCGGAAATTCTGCTCAGTCCTGAGGCCAGGTCCTGCTGCCCCTCCCTCTTCTACTCCCAGCCCTGCTTTCCAGCAGGAACCTAACACAGAAGCATGCCACTTGGGATTTGGGAGACACACCATTGTGTCAGGTCTGTGTCTCCTCACTCCATCCATTGCCACCTCCAGTGACAGAAATCGCTCCATTACATTGTTCTTTCCTCCTGAGACTGGGTGGGGTGGGAGGATGCAGTCCTACTTGGGACAACATGGAGATGCAAGACCTAAAACCAATCCTGAATGTAGTTTGCCCTCATTTTACCAGTGAAGAAACAGATTCTGAAGGGTCATGAAACTGGTCGAAGGTCACAGGCAAGTCAGTGAAAATCTAGTGGAGAACATCTGGTCTCCAGTTCTGGGCTGTCTTTCTTGTGCTACTGTAACATCTGTGACCTGGAATAGATTGGGCCCAGTTCTCTACCACGTTGAAATCTCCTGAAATACCATGGCCAAGAATAGTATATTGTGGTGAAACCAGGCAGCAGCAGCAGTAGCAGCATAATCACAATAACTGCTGCCATTTGTTACCACGTACCGTGTGTGGTCCAGGTGTTGTGCCAGACAGTGTATATGTATCATCTTATTCAGTCCTTACCATAACTTCATGAGGTGAGAAAATAGACACAGAAGTTAAATAACCGGGTCTCACAGTTTATGAGTGGTAAGGCTGAGATCTGAACCCACATAGTCCAACTTCGGAGCCCAACAAGCGTTTATTACTGCGAACTAAAATAAAATTTTAAGACTCACCCCCCCACCGGCTGACTAAATGGACCCCCTCGTGGCCAAAGGAATACCCTAAAACTAAATTGCCTGCCAAGAGGAAGGAGGTCAGACATGCCTTATCATGTCCCCCTCCTTTTTTGGGGACATCCTTGTAACCCATTAACAGGCCTAAGGCTATGCAAGATAAACCTGCAGGTCTTCAATTTACACAACAAATCTATGTCCAGTGGCTTATCTCTGATAAACAGCTCCTTATGTTAAAACATTCCAAGCCTTTAGACAAAGCTTCATGTCTTTAACCAATTACAGGCCAAAGAATCTTTTAACCCACCTATAACCTGTAAGCCCCCGCTTCGAGATGGCCCACCTTTTTGGGCCAAACCAATGTATGTCTCCCACGTATTGATTTATGACTTCACCTGTAACCGCTGTCTCCCTAAAATGCATAAAACCAAACTGTAACCCAACCTCTGTGAGTCCACTGCTCAAGACTTCTTGGGCATGGCTCTGGGTCATGGTCCTCAAATTTGGCTCAGAGTAAATCTCTTTAAAATTATTTTACAGACTTTGGTCTTTTTTTCCGTTGACATTACTTTGCTCTACTGCCTTATGGGAGGCAGAAACATGGCCTGTTTTCACATCTGGCAGTGAGCACCCAAAAATGGCATCGTCCTCTGCTTGCTCTTTGCTTCTGTGCAGGAAGTTAGCTACGCTCCCAGCAAAAATTCGGGTCCCTTAGGCAGGGGTTATCACAAAGGATAAGAAAATAATAGAAAATGGAAAATAATAGAAATAAAAGAATATACAGAGACAAAGGTATAGTTTTCAGATTTATAAAGATAAAAGACAAAGTGGGGGTACTCAGGGGTCCTTACAATATCCCCGTGAATTGTGTAATGCCACGAGTGAAGTTTTACATGGGTATCTATATAGGTATAGTGATCGGTTGCCAGGGGTAACAGGTAGTTTGTTTTAGGTTTAAAAGTATTTCAAAAGGCTTCTCTAGATCCCTTAACTAACTCTATGTATGTGAACAAATGTTTACAAAATCCTTCAAGGACAAACTTCTAAGTTCTAAGATAAAGCTATCACTTAACAGAAGTGTTAAACAGAGATACAGTGGCTCCATATTTCTTTATCTAGTTATTGCAAATAGAGACATGTCATCAGAAGTCAAGCAGGAACTGTCCCTCGGGCGAATTGTTTTTAGCCGCAGGTATCTGTCTCTCGGGCGGACACTCTGATCAGCTCTCATCCCATGGTTCCATGCAGACCTTGCTTTGTCCTTCAAAGCAAGCAAGAACCACAGGTTTGAGATTTGCAGCATCGCCTTAGAAAGCAGCTGCTACTGACCGTTGAGATGCCCTCCTGAGGTAGAGCAGCTTTTGATATGCAAACTAACATGTTCACATATTCTTTCAGGGCAGAGCCCTGCAAAACTCCTGAGACCATTTCTGTCTCTAATATAGTAATATTAATTTATGGAGTGACAGTTCTCATAGTCAGAAAAGAAATGCCTTT
>NW_012152463.1:404797-408587 GCF_000956105.1 Propithecus coquereli
TTAGTATCAAAAATATGAAAATTCCTCCCTTTTAGAAAATCAACAAAATAATAAAAATTGAAAAACAAAACCCAATAATTTATAAAAAAGATAATAGTGATTCATCCTCTACCATATGCAAAATTATACATATTTCCTCCCCAAAATAGAACTTTATTTTTAATTATCATGTGATTATAATGCATTTTCAACTATATTTAAAATATTAACTTATTTGGTGTTCCTTTTTTGGTTAGACCATAAAAGAATATTTCTCTAAGAGCACTATTTTTGCCTTTTACTCAAGTGCCTTGAATTATTGGAGGAAGAGGATGTTTAAAAAATGGAATTCTGTGCATTCAAATATAATTGATATATTCCTTTGAAGTATGTAAACTTCTGTCTGTGTACTTTCTATTACCATTATTCATGTTACTAGTAATTAATCAAAAGTGAATTGTGTTTTATTAACTTGTAACTATGGTAGGTCCCCCTCTGCTTCCTTCTTCATAGTTCTCACTCTCCTACGTAACACCCACTGAAAATATGGTGCTCTGTACATTGGAGATTAGCTGTCTATTTTTAAATGTGAAAGCACACCACTTAAATGTTTTCTTGATAGACAAGGAACAAGCATGTAGTTTTTTTTAATTGAAAAGATCTGTTCCATGACTGTATAGAATTCATTTTCACATGTTTTATTCTTTGATAACTAGCCATCTGTCATCTCATGAGTCTCAAATGAGGCAACTGTCTTCTCCAGCAAAATTTAAATTTGCCACCTTACTTTCCTGATAAAAAGATACTTATGTAGCTTAATTCTTCTTGTTTGGAATAAAGGTTTTCTTTCAAATAGTCACTTGAAATGAAGTAGAACTGTCAGATTATTTCGGACATTCTACTACAATTATAGTCCTAAATCAAACTGGATTTTGGAGAAATGAAAATGTACCTTTGAACTAACATTTTCGTAATAAAATATCTTTGATTTGGACTTTTAAATGGCAGAGTATATTATTTCACATTAAAAGTTTAACCCCTTTCCCATGTAGTATTTATTATTTTATTAATTAATTAATTTGAATCAGGATCGTTCTCTGTTGCCCAGGCTGCAGTAGCCAGTCATAGCTCACTGCTGCCTCGAACTCCTGGGCTCAAGTGATCCACTCTTCTCAGTCTCCCAAGTAGCCAGTACTACAGGCACGTACCACCATGCCCAGTTAATTTTTTTTTTTGTAGATATGGGGTCTCATTGCCCCATATGCCCAGGCTGATCTCAAACTCTTGACCTCAAGCAATCCTCCCACCTCAGCCTCTGAAAGTGCTGGGATTATAGGCATGAACCACTGTGCCTGGCCACATGTAGCATTTTCAGATCTTGTATGTTTTTTGGTAGATAGTTATGTGGGATTCATTTTCTGCATAGTCAAAATCCTAAGTCTAGGTGAGCGTCGGATAAATTTAGAAGCTGGCTGACATTCCTCGTAAGCTGCTTTGTGTTTTTCAAACTGATCCCATACCCTTGAGAGATTAAGAGAAGTTATATATATCAAATTCATTTCAGGCGGAACTTGGGATGAGGATAGAAGGGGACTGAATGGTTACATCCTACCATTCCTGACCCCATATACCCTCCTCCATGTAGAACTGTTTCTAACTCTCCACCTGTGCTTTGAGAGAAGAGGCAGACAAGTGAGCAGCATGTTCCAACATGCTCAGGATATAGGAGGAATGGATTAAAGTCACCAAATTAAAGTGAATGCCAGGTCCCCTCATTTCCTCTACTTCAAGAATTAAGATCAAGAAAGCCTTTCACCAGTCTTAATATAGAATAAACTTAAGTCATTTCCAAAGCCTTAGCAGGCTCAATGAGACAGGGGCCAGGTGTGCTTCATTCACTGCTCTGTGTCGCACAGTGCTTTGCACCGCAGAGGAGCTCAATTTTTTTTTTTTGAGACAGAGTCTCACTGTGTTGCCCAGGCTAGAGTGAGTGCCATGGCATCACCCTAGCTCACAGCAACCTCAAACTCCTGGGATCAAGCGATCCTCCTGCCTCAGCCTCCCGAGTAGCTGGGACTACAGGCATGCGCCACCATGCCCGGCTAATTTTTTTTCTATGTATTTTTAGTTGTCCAATTAATTTCTTTCTATTTTTGGTAGAGACGGGGTCTCGCTCTTGCTCAGGCTGGTTTCGAACTCCTGAGCTCAAACAATCCTCCCGCCTCGGCCTCCCAGAGTGCTAGGATTACAGGCGTGAACCACCGCGCCCGGCCCCATCTTTTTTTTAAAGCTCACCAGCCTGTGTTTGTAGCAGACCTTCAACCTTAACTTTATTTGTCTGATGTAGAAACTCAAAGTAGCTTGATCTCTGCTAGCCTGGAGCGATTTTCTTATGAAAAGAGTTGTTCACCCTTTATGATTTGTCCAGTGTGTTCTGGATAATATATATGTTTCTTATGAAGCAATTTTTCTGAGTTTTGCTAATTCAAAAGAAAACATATTTTGTTTGAGTGATGTTACTGTGTTGTAAGGCATAGCACCTGAATCAAAATACTGACATTTTATCTTTTTCTAAATCATTTGTGTTCATTTGAGAGCTGATCTAAGTCCTTTGCTTTTTGATAGCTCCTATGTTATTTTCTTTATGGAAATATATGCGTTCTCACAGAAAAGGACCAAAGGGGAAAAAAAGGAAATAAATGCAAAGTATAGTAAATGTATAACTTATGAAGAAACTAAGAAATGCTATTGAGATCAAAAGCAATTTTTTAAAAAAACACAGTTAGTTATGGGTATTTGTAGTGAATATTAACAGAAACCTGAAGCTAATGAGTCGAGTCCTAAAAAGTTCAGAATGACATCATCAAGTAATACCTTTTATTAAAAAGTAAATTTGCCATTAAATTGGTGTGCCAGGCTTCATATGCACAGTTGCCCACACTCAGTAATCTTCTGTATTATTTAAAGCAGACGGTTTCACGTTATTGTCAGGACTGGGTCAACACTTTGAAAAGAAAGATGCATAACCTTGATAGAGAGGATTGGAGGGCAAAGGATTTGCCATGTGCCATGCGGTGGTACGTGCCTATAGTCCCAGCTACTCTGGGAGGCTGAGGCAGAAGGATCCTTGAGCCCAGGAATTCAAGACCAGCCTAGACAACATAGCCAGACCTCATCTAAAAATAAATAAATAAACACAAATGAAAGAATTAGTCAAGGAAAGGATATACAGTATAAAGATTTCACTGCAATACTTGAAATTTTCCATTCTAAAGTAGAATTCTAAAAAAGCCTTCAACTCTTTTCTCTAAGATACAAGGATTGCTGATGATTATTTTAACAAGGGATTATTTACACTTATTGGTGATAAATAGTCAATAAATGTTTTATACGTTAATAGACTTACACTGCTCTTCAAGTAAGGCCTTCTACATCATTCTTTTTTTTCCTAGCTTCACACATTTCTAGTGATGGAACTTCTGAATGGGGGAGAGCTGTTTGAACGCATTAAGAAAAAGAAACACTTCAGTGAGACAGAAGCCAGCTATATCATGCGGAAGCTTGTTTCAGCTGTAAGCCACATGCATGATGTTGGAGTGGTGCACAGAGATTTGAAACCCGAGGTATAAAATAATGTGATCTCTTATGTAATTCAATCTAGCATCATTATTAAGGTCACCCAAATATGTGGGATTTTTTGTGGGGGAGGGAGGTTCTTTGGTTTTTTACTTTCAGGGCTATTAAATAGATACTTGAAAATATGTCTCTTGGATTTTTTTTTTCTTTTATGTTTAGTCTAAAATAAATTTGT
>NW_012152463.1:417427-422158 GCF_000956105.1 Propithecus coquereli
AGGGTAGATTCCTAGGAGAAGGGTATACACATCTTTACGTTAACATATATGCCTAGATTTCCTTCTTGAACATGTATCAGTTTGTTCTCATCAGCTGTGTGGAAGTACATTGGATGCCATCAGGTTTCTTTTTTTTTTAAGAGTCTTGCCTCTGTTGCCCAGGCTAGAGTGCAGTGGCGCCATCATAGCTCACTGCAGCCTCAGACTCATGCGTTCAAGTGATCTTCCTGCCTCAGTCTCCTGAGTAGCTGGGAATACAGGCACATGCCACCACGCCCGGCTAATTTTTTAAAAAGTTTTTTTTGTAGAGATGTAGTCTCACTCTGTTGCCCAGGGTGATCTTGAACTTCTGACCTTAAGTGAGCCTCCCACCTTGGCCTCCCAAAATGCTGGGATTATAGGCGTAAGCCACTGTACCCGGCCATGGATACTATTATATCAATTTTAATCTTAAACGATATCCCATAGTTACAAATTGCATTCATTTCTTTGGTGAATATTCAATTTGAGCATCTTTTTATGCATTTGGACATTTGTATTTTTTCTTTTATGAATTGCTCTTTATGAGCTTTGTCCATTTTCCTATGGGGAGATTTTACTTACTGAATTTTACATTTAAAGCTCTACTAAGGATTTTAATTCTTTGTCTGCCATTAATATTGGAAACGTTTTTTCTGGTTTGTCATTTGTTTGAAAACTTGTTTATAGTAATACAGGATTTTGATGTTGTTTTTAGATGGGTTTAAATAGAGAAGTTTTAAAAATTCCTGTGCAGTAAGATATGTCAGTCTCTTTCTTTCTGGTATCTGGCTTTGATGTCAGATTGTCATTCCACTCTTATGCCTAACCCAAGATTATAAAAATATTCTGCTAAATTTTTCTCTAGAAATATTATATTTTATTTTTATACTTAAATCTGTACTCCATCTGGAGTCAGTTTGTTTTCTCCCAATGGCTAGTCACTTGTCCCTGCAAGATGGTTCTTCTTTTATTTTTAAGCTTTGTGTGGTTTTCATCTCGGCAATTTTAAGTCATCACTTATAATTTTCAAACTAAACTTACATATTTATGAATAAGATTATTTTTAATAAAAGTAAACAACTAACTTTTGTAGATCTGAGAGTTTTGTTTAAGGACTTAAATTGAGGACATTTTCATTAGTAGCAATGTCTTAAAATTTTAATCTAAATAAAAAACCTTTCATTTTTAGTAATTTCTTTTTTATTGTAAAAGGGACCTCTCTTTAAATATAGGCCAATTATGACCATCAAGCTCTTTAAGGTTTTTTTTTTGTTGTTAAATTTTTTTGTAGAGATGGGGTCTCACTATGTTGCCCAGGCTGGTCTCAAACTCCTGGGCTTAAGTGATCCTCCTGCCTCAGCCTCCCAAAGCATCTTCGAGTTTATAAAAGACAGTCTTAAACACACAGAGAGGAATTTTAGAGCCTCTGAACACCCTATCTATGGAAATAAGTTCAGGTAATGACATGGATGGAAGTGATGCTTCCCTCTAGATCTAATTGTCAAATTTTTAAGAAAAACAGGACAAAAAAACAGGTTAAGTGATACCATAGTACAAGCACAATATCCAGACTGTGAGAAGTTCTACAGAACAAACAACCCAGTTTTTGCTGCAAATAAATTGTAAGAAAAGGTAACCTTGGAACCTATAGACTAAAGACACTTAAGAAACAATGTTTGCATCTTACTTGAATCTTTTTTTTTTTCTTTTATTTCAGCATATTATGGGGGTACAGATGTTTAGGTTACGCATGTTGCCCTTGGTCCCCTCCCCCAAGTCCGAGTTTCAAATATTGAATCTTGATTCAAATACTTTATAATTTAAATTCTATTTATTAAATCCAAATCTAAATGTAATTCATATAGGCGTAATCGTATACATAATGAATAATACACAATTGGGAAATTTGAACATTAGGAATTACTGCTGATTTTTTTTAGGTGTCATAATGGCATTGTGGTTATGGTTTTTAAAAGTCCTTGCCTTTTAGAGATAAATGATAAAATAGTTACAGATGAAAATGAACAAAATTAACATCTGCATTAAACTGTCAAAAAATAAAAGAGTGGCCGGGCATGGTGGCTCACGCCTGTAATCCTAGCACTCTGGGAGGCCGAGGCGGGTGGATCGCTCAAGGTCGGGAGTTTGAGACCAGCCTGAGCAAGAGCGAGACCCCGTCTCTACTAAAAAATAGAAAGAAATGATCTAGACAACTAAAAATATATACATAGAAAAAATTAGCTGGGCATGGTGGTACATGCCTGTAGTCCCAGCTACTCGGGAGGCTGAGGCAGGAGGATCACTTGAGCCCAGGAGTTTGAGGTTGCTGTGAGCTAGGATGACGCCACGGCACTCTAGCCTGGGCAACAGAGTGAGACTCTGTCTCAAAAAAATAAATAAATAAAAAAAAAATAAAAGAGTGCTTTGCAAACTTTTCTCTGTAAATGAATGCATATCTCCAGATATGTAGATAGAAAGCCTGAATTATCCCATAGCAAGCACAAAATTTATTTGGAATCTCCTGATTTACTATAGAAGTGTATGATACTTTAGCATTTTGCATCTAATAAACATGAATATGGATATTTTAATATGAAAACAAATTATATTACCCTCTTTGAGTAAAATAAATACTCCAGGAAGATACGTCACGTAATATTATGAGGCTTTGATAACAATACATCATACCCCAGGGATGTACAACCCCTGTCTGAAATGTACAGGACTTTAACATAAATAGAGTTTACACAGTATACTAATCTGCTTAGGCTACTATAACAAAATACCATAGACTGGTTGGATTAAACAACAGAAATTTATTTTCTCACAGTTCTTGAGGCTGGGTAGTCCAAGATCAAAGTACGAGCAGGGTTGGTGTCTGGTGAGGGTCCTCCCCTTGGGTTTCAGATGGCCACCTGCTTGCCGTGTGCTCACATAGCCTTTCCTTGGTGCGTGTTCACAGAGCGAGAGAAAAAGAGACAGCTCACTCTCTCGTGTCCATTTTTTTAAGGACACAAATCCTATTGGGTCAAGGCCCTACCCATATAACCTCATTTAACCTTAATTATTAAAGGCCCTGTCTCCAAATCCAGTCACATTGGGGGTTGGGATTTCAACATATGAATTTGGGGAGGAGGGAAGGGCCCAAACATTCAGGCCATAACAGTATTTTTAAAAAGTAGGATAGGATATATAACATACCTGTGAGGTATCAAAAATTCCATTTAAAACATTGTCTCCAAGTGTTTTATTCCAGAGACCTTATTTTTTCATTTTTGTCCCAAATTTTATTTTGAAAATTTCAAAATAGAGAAATAAGAGAATACCGTGAACATCTAACATTTTGCTGCATTTGCTTTTTCTTTCTCTCTCTCTTATGTGCATGCTGTCTCTCTCCACATATGAGTATGTAAACATGTACAGTACATATATATAGACACACGTGTATATAGATACATATCTTTACGTAGATACATATCTAAACTTTTTGCTACAACGTTTGTGAACAATTTGCAGACACAAAATTATTCTGAACAGAAGTTGATTGCTGGATAATCAACTAAGATTTTAAGATCTTAGAGTTGAGAGGAGCCTAAAGTTTGTTTAATTTTAACTCTTCCAGAGAAGGGATCTTTTCCACAAAGTCCCTCATCACCAATCTCCTCTTCGTTACTTCCAAAGATGAAGAGTTAGTTTTTCCACCCAACAGCCTGTTGCATTATTACACGTGAGAAAGCAAGAAAACTCTATTTGTAAAGGTCGCTTTCTTATATTTAGCCACAAATGTACCAGTTAGGAAGTGGGGTAGGATTAAGAAGTAGAGCAGACTTTGCAAAACTATTTGGCAGTATCTACTGAACATATGCAGACAGAGTAACCCAGCAATTCCAATCCCAGGAATATATATGTGTATATTTATGTAACAAAGACATGTACAAGAAGGTATCTTAACAGCATGATTCAAAATTCCCCAAACTGGAAGCAACCCAAATGTTCATCAACAATAGAAAGATATTTTAAAGAGAGGATTCTGGGAAGATGGTGGAGTAGGAAGCACCAGGGATCGGTGTCCCCACATAAACAACAATTTGCACCAGCAGAATCTATCTGGTGTAACTGTTTTGGAACTCTGGCGTCTATTGACGGCTTGCAACTTCTAGGCGAAAGCTTGGACAGTAAAATGCAGTGCATTTTGATCAACTTCAGCTCTTAGCACAGTACAAGTTAACTATCCCTTATTTGAAATGCTTGAGACCCCAATGTTTTAGATTTTGAATTTTTTCAAATTTTGGAATATTTGCAAAATACTTACCAGTTGAGCATCCCTAATCCAAAAATCCAAAATCCAAAATCCTCCAGTGAGCATTTCCTTTGAGCATCATGTTGATGCTCAAAATGTTTCAGATTTTGGAGCATTTTAGATTTCCGATTTGGGGGTTAGAGAGGCTCACTGTAGCAGCTACCCAGCCTCTGCCCCATGGCAGAGAGCTGTGCACATGCTCCTGGAACAGCCTGCACACAGCTTGTGGGAGCCAGGGTGGGTTAAAAGGACCTTATCCTCCAAATATGGAGGACCAGTGTTCTGAATCACTCACTGATTACAGCTTCTCATCACAGAGGTGCAAAGAAGCAGTGGCCATTGTTGCTGCGTCTACCACCATTGCTGCAAGCCCCCCGCCTCCTCTGGATGAAGTGATTTCCAGGGGATTT
>NW_012152463.1:424526-427463 GCF_000956105.1 Propithecus coquereli
GCTAGGATTACAGGCGTGAGCCACCGCGCCCGGCCCCCATTTATGTTAGAACCTCAGTTCCATGGCAACCTCTTCCACCATCAACTCTGGCCTGCAGTGAACAGCCATCATCGAACTTCTCTTCGTAGTCCTCCTCTCACCAGTGTGTTCCTTACTGCCTCGGGGACAAGAGTGTTCTCTAATCTCTCCCTGGGAGCATTGGCAGGTGGTGGGTTCTCAGGTCTTACACAGAACATCTCTTCCAACACTCACTTCCCTGAGCACTTTAACTGATTCCTCAATGCTCTGCCAAGGAAGTTCCAGCATCTCAGCTGATTTGCCCTAAGCCATCTCTGTGTCCATGCTTCAAGGAGCTATTTCCACTGACTGCTAGTACTGCCTCAAGGTCTCTCTTCCAGAATGTTGAATCCTGAGTCTCAGATGAGTATTCCCATGGCAGTAATTTCTTCTCCATCAGGTTTTATGCTCTGTAAAAGGGGATGAGGTGCTGGGAACGTTCTGTTTCTAGATACGGGCGCTGTCAGTAAGCTGTACACCTGGTGCTCAGCACTTACCTGTTTGCATGTTATGCTGTATTAAAAGTTTATTTTTTAAAAATCAGCCTGAGAAAGAGGAGCAGGAAAAAGAAAACAAAAGAAATGTGTAGGGTAGGGTTATGGCAAGAGGGCATAGAGTATGTCACCCACTAAAGAAAGATTCCCAAAATAAAACAAGAAGGGCTCGTGGACGTATAGACTAGGTAATGAATATCAAGATGATGATGTTAAATTTCTGGAACTTCACGACTTTCTGAGTAAGGATTAGTGAAACAAGTGTGGAATTTATTATCAAACATACTGAGTTTGGACCCTGGGACAAATGCCTGGATTGACATCCTCCGACTGCCACTTACTGTTAGTGTAGCTTAGGCAAGATATCGAGACTTGACTTTTTGGGAAAATGGAGATGTTAATGGTACCTACTTCATGGGGTTGTTGTGAGGATTAAATCAGTTAATATAGATTTGAGTACTTAAAGCTGAGCTTGGCACAACAAAAGCAGTCCATAAACGTCATCTCTTTTGTTACTGTCAATACTACTATTACTGCTACCTCCACCACCGCTACTAAGTTCTTCTTTTCGGCTGCATCTTGGACAGGCTACTAACCTGGCTTCTGTGCTCAGTTTTTTGAGCTGAAGAATGAGGATTATATCATACCACTTATGGAATTATGAGGAAAGTACCTTAAGCAGTGCCTAATCCCATTACTAGTACTAACTTTGCTTTGCTTTATTTTCTCTGCTTCTCCATAGATATTAGATCTTTTGTTCTATGTTTGGGAAGGTAAAGCTTGTAGCTAGAAAGGCAAGACTTGGGGAAACTACATTCTACTCAGTAGCAAGTGCTGGGGAAAGAAGGTAGTAGAAACATAGGAAAAAGGACTGAATTCCTGGCATCTGGGGTCTGGAACACATGTGGCTCAAGTTCCCACAGGGTCCCCAGAGCTGTCACCTGGTGGCGTCCCTCTGCTTCATCAAGACCACTGTACAGTCTACCGTATCACTGCCTTTAAATATCTTTAAAGAGTTCTACTCATTCAGGAAGTAAGCATGGGGTGGCACACTGCGCTCGGCGCTGTGCAGGGGATAGAGCGGTACATCAGACCCGGTTCTGCCTGCACGGAGCTCGTGATTGAGCAGCGTGGGCAGTCGCGTATTGGGTAACCCCACGAAGTGGTAGGGCACGTAGAGGCCTGCACGTCGGTCAGTGGCGGTGTGGTAGCAGTCCCCGCTCTGTGGGTGCCGGCATGGGGGATAGGGTCGGGAAGAGGGATTCTTTCCACAGAGGGAAGCCTTCAGAGACAGAAGGCTTCCCACTCACCATTTGCAGAGTACCTACTGTGTGTCAGACAAGGTGCTAGGTGTGTTAAATACGTAATATCATTTAACCTTTTACTATTATTATATCGAAGAAGAAATGATCTCAGAGAGGTTAGCTGATTTGCTCAAGTCACAAAGCTAGTAAGTGAAAAAGCAGTTGTTTGCAGCCAGGTGTGACTCTAAAGCTCATTTCCTCCTTCTGTGCCATGTGTCTCCTCTCTGGAGTGAAGGACGACAGAGGGCAGAGGTCCCAGTTATCCATCCTGAAAGGCTGCACCCTAGGATGGGTGGGACTTTGCCAGCTGAAGAAAGATAGTGGCGTTCTCGGGAGGCTAAGTGGCAGGTGCAAGGTCATGGAGGCCTCGGAACTGCTGGTAGGACGTGTGGGATTGGATCGTGGGGAACCGCAGACGCTGAGGCTGAGAAGGAAGGCGAGGGTCAGCTTTACGGAAGCCAGTGACGAATTTGAAGAGGGGAACGTGGTGGTAGATTTCAGGTGTGTAACGATGACTCTGGTGTCTGCACGAAGGGGAAGGAGGGAAGGAGAAGGAAGAGGGGCAGCGGAGGCCGTGGCATCAGTTAGGAGACCATTGCCGTGTGCTCTTGGACAGTCACTCCTGGGACCTGGTAGTAGCCTTCATTCCGCATCAAGGATTTCAGGAGGTTTTAGCTTTTTCTACAGATGTTTTCTTTGTTCTTCAGACATTCTGGGTTTCCCTCCTTAGAACAAATATTTTCCTTATTGGTTGCTCCAGATTAGAAACTGAGGTTTCTTCTTGTTTTCTTCCATTTTCAAACTCTGCGTTCTTGTAAGTATAGTTTTTATTCTTCTTAGGCACAATTTTCTTTTTCAGAAAGTCCAAATTTGCCCAAAGCCTCCTAGTCTCTGGTAACTTTAGAGGTGTCAGGTTTTTCCTTCTTCTCTGTCTTGGTCTCATTCCCGCATTCTCCATCCTTCTCACTCAGGTTTTGCTCACTGTCACCTTATTGGGGCTCCTGGTTGTCCTTTGTATGTTTGTTTTTTTTAGCCTGTCTAGGAATTTCCATCTTTTCTGGGAGCCAGTGCGTAAGAGCTAC
>NW_012152463.1:428338-434782 GCF_000956105.1 Propithecus coquereli
GTTGGTTGCTCCAGTGATAGAAATCATGTGATCTTTTAAACGCAATAATATTAGTTGTAGTAGTTGGTAGATTGTGCTGATTAAATTAGTGATAGGCTTACCAGGGTGGCTTTGACAGTGATGTTGGCAGTCATTCCATTTTGCTGCTTTTTTCCTGTGATAGTACACAATGTTGTCAGGGCAGGTTCCCTTCCAATCTCATGACAGAAGTTTGACATGTACCAGTGCAGAGGAAATCATGAAGAAAATTAAAAAGGGAGATTTCTCCTTTGAAGGAGAAGCCTGGAAGAATGTATCCCAAGAGGCTAAAGATTTGATCCAAGGTAAGAATCTAATGAAATTTTACATTTTATGTGATGCGCAGTGGGTGAAGTAGAATCATACTCATTACACATGTATTTGTGTGTTAATTCCTCAGGAATCCATATGTGCTCTAAACGATGTCCAAGCTATTCTCTCTAGCCTACTTTTCTTCTTGTGGGAACACTCACTTAGTAATCCTATCCACATGGCCCAGCATGAGCTAGCAGTTGGCTCCCACTGGCATCTCAAACACATCTAAAACAAACCCATACTTTTTACTATCCTTTTCCCCAGAGATGCTCCTCCACCTCTCTCCCCTCTGTTGGGCAATGGCACTGCCAAGAAGCCAGATCACCAGAGTAGAAGCCTGGGTGCCACCTGGACACCTGCACCTGCCTTGCTGTGCGCAGCCGGTGTCAGAGTCCTGCAGGGCCAGCAACCCTCCTCGCTGTCCCCTCCCCCCATTCACATGCCCTTGTCTTCATTCTTGTCATCATTTCTCTCCTAAAATCCTGCAACATCCTTTCACCTTGTCTCACTTCGTCTGACTTACCTGTCTATCATCTATCAATAGAGTGACCTTTCTAGTACCCAGAAGTGAGTATGACTCTTCTCTGTTAAAAATCCTTTGGAGAATCTCTGTTAGCTTCAGATCAGACTCCTTAGCCTCGCATTCAGCATTCAAAGCCCTTCGTCACCTGGCCCCTCCCGCCTCTGCTTCCTCCTCACCCTAGCTCCGCTATTGCAGAATGTTTGAATTCCTCAAATGTGCCAAGCTTTCCAATTCCTCCGTGTCTTTACACATTCTCTTCTTAATCCCAGGAGCACCCCTCTTCGTCTAGCCAACTTCTCCTCATCCTCCGGAACTCATCTCCTAGAAGCCTTCCAGGATGACACACTCCCTAGGCGGAGCCCTTCCCCTGGGCCTGCTGACACACTGTGCTTGTGTATTTTCCTATTGCACTTGTCCCTGATGCTACAATAGCTGGGTTTTTGTCCGTATATCTCCCCGTAGCTCCTCTTTGAGTCTCCATCTCCACATCTCTAGTGCCACCACACTCTCTGACTTGTAGAATATGGCCAATAAATGTTTGGGCATGAGTGAAGTAGACCCGCGTGCTCTTTGTTCATTTGGAGCTTACCGAGTCAGCAGTGGGAGGCTTTGTTTTGGGTGGTTATTTCCTCCTGATTGAAAAGCCAATTAGCCTACAACCTCCTAGAAATAGGCTGTTGTGACTCTATCATTAGAATCTAGTATTCACTAGAGGTTTTAAATATATATGGAAATGTAACTATCTTTGTAGGAGGTTGAAGCCTTATATAAACCGTCATGTCATGTGAACATAATTCAGATTTATGTCTGAAGTTGTTTTTAAACCATGTTTAAAATACAAATCGTAACATAAAAAATATTTATTCCCATAGGACTTCTCACAGTTGATCCAAATAAAAGGCTTAAAATGTCTGGCTTGAGGTACAATGAGTGGCTTCAGGATGGCAGTCAGCTGTCCTCAAATCCTCTGATGACGCCAGACATTCTGGGATCCGCAGGAGCTGCCGTGCACACCTGTGTGAAAGCGACCTTCCATGTGAGGCCCTGTGCTCTGCACTGTCGGATGCTTTGAATAGGAAGCATAATCATGTGTTCTTACTCTGTAGCCTCAGAGACATAGTCTTACTTTACATTTAAAACAATGTCTTTGTAATTTTAGTATGTTTTTGTAAATTGCTTCATGATATAAACACTTTATAAAGAGAAAGTACTTGGAGGACTTGTGCTAACCCACAAAATACTTATTTAATGTTTAGAAAGAGTCTGTGAGATGAGACATTAGTCTGATATTTGAACAGTTGAAAATTTCGAGTAAGTAATGAAAGCAACATGTATAATAGAACTTTTTTTTCTCTCAAACTAAATCATTTTCTTTAAAAACTATAAGGAAACACTAGGAATTAAGGCATATGTGGGAGTAAGGCCATTCATTCCACAAACATTTAGTGCATAACACATTCTAGAGACTGAGGGACGGGATTCAAGTTCATTGATGTTGAGTATAGATTATGCATTTGAAAGGCTAAGACTACATGGCAATAACTGTGGATCATGCACATTTGTGCCAAGCAGATACAAATATGTAAAGGTAATTAGCATATGGTATAGGATAAGATGAGTTAGGGAGAAATAAAATCACCTGGAAATTTGAGAAAGGAGGATAGTGCTGCTTCAGCTGCAGAATGGATTAAAAAATTAATAAGCTAGGAAATGTTGAGGTGGTGGATTGATTAATTGCAAGAGTTTGTACCAGATGATCCACATGGTCTCAGCAACATATGATACATGGTTGTCAGGAGGAACTACAGCATTGCCCAAGCCTGAAGCTAAGGAGAATAAAGACCGGCTGCAGTGAGGAGGCGGCCAGGGTGACTTTGTAGAGCCGAGCTTCTCTGTGTATGTTAAGTGTCCAAGACACACCCAAATGACATTGAATTGGAAGTGGAGAGCAAGGACCCATAATGGATCAAGTCTGCTCTGTGTTGGGACTTTTAAGTCTTAGACACAGAACCAGTAAAAGTAATGGGGCAGAGGGGTTGATACAGATTACTAATGTTCTTCAAGAATTTCCAGTCAGTCTGTGGTTTCTTATTGGGATGTAGCGCTAACTTCTTCAAAAGATTTATGAAAATTATGACTCCAGGACAGCCTAGCTGATTTTAATTTAAACAAAGCCCTCAGAAGTCTTTTCCCATGAACTTCACTACCCTGCCAGGAGGTTTGGATATAAAGGCTTTAAGGCTGGGCGTGGTGGCTCACGCCTGTAATCCTAGCACTCTGGGAGGCCGAGATGGGAGGATATCTTGAGGTCAGGAGTTTGAGACCAGCCTGAGCAAGAGTGAGACCCCGTCTCTACTAAAAATAGAAAAATTAGCCAGGCATGGTGGTGTACGCCTGTAGTCCCAGCTACTCAGGAGGCTGAGGCAGGAGGATCGCTTGAGCCCAGGAGTTTGAGGTTGCTGTGAGCTAGGCTGACACCACCGCACTCTAGCCTAAGTAACAGAGTGAGACTCTGTCTCAAAAAAAAAAAAAGTCTTTAAGATCTTTCCCAAAACAACTTGGAGCTGCTGTTGCCAATGGAAAGTTATCTTCTGCTATTAAGACATAACTGCTAAGAAAACTTCACTACTTCTACCTTTACAGGGGCTCCCTTTCTTTTCTCCCCTAGGCCTTTAACAAATACAAGAGAGAGGGGTTTTGCCTTCAGAATGTCGATAAGGCCCCTTTGGCTAAGAGAAGGAAAATGAAAAAGACTAGCACCAGCACGGAGACGCGCAGCAGCTCCAGTGAGAGTTCTCACTCTTCTTCCTCTCATTCTCACGGTAAAACCACGCCCACCAAGACACTGCAGCCCAGCAATCCTGCCGACGGCAATAACCCAGAGACCCTCTTCCAGTTCGCGGACTGAGTAATATAGGAACGGTAGGAATGTAATCAGTGATCCATTGCACCTTTACTTCCCTCAGCATATGCCTGAGGCAATGTTTTGTGCTTTTAAAAATGTGTCCCCTTGGTCTCGTTGGAATCTGCCTCTTACTGAATTCTTTTCAGGAAAACCTGTGTGGTTATCCTTGTCCAAAAACATTGGACAGAGAATGTTACTGTGAATAGAGCACATGTTATCCTTTTTAGTGACCCAGCATGATGCCAACAGGACTATTCTTGAAAGAACAAAGGTTTCTGTAAATTTAATTAGAGTTAGAGTTGAGCCTCTTACAAAAGAAATCACAGGTTTTTCAGATGTCTGCCACCAAGAGTTGAGTCATACTATGATGATACCTTTTGTTTTGCCTTGTGGACAATGTAGGGTTTTTAGAGATTCACATCCTTCGAACAATGATTTATCAGAGAAAAAGGTCTGTTTTCAGAAAAGATTCTGTAATGAATTTTATGTGTGGCATATACTTATTTCTTGAGAGAAGATTTTAACTTATTTTTATTTTATGGTTACATACGATGATAACCTGCTATTATTAATCTTTTTCTAAAAAGTAAAAAGAAAAGGTAAAAGAAGTTAAGGTCCCATACTCTGTATTTGGGATCCATCTGAGTTGCATGCTAAGCTACATATGTTTTTAATTTTGCACTGCTCTTTCCTGGCAATTTGTTTTAATGTTTATTGCAAAGTATTAAGGTACATGTCTCTCTGTTTTAAGTAATACAGCACTTTATAAAAGAGTATGAGTATTGCAAACTGTTTTATAAAGTGTACTATTTAAAGCATATGTACTGTATTTTTGCCATTTTTTTCTTTATCTACTTTAAATTTGTCCTCACATTCCTCTTCTGCTTTGTACGAACAAGTAGAATGGGATGTGTTGCATAATATAGTCAGCTACTTATGCACCGATGTGAGGAAAACCTAAAGGGAAATTATACTAAACACTGTGCTTCATATTTGTACACTGTGTTGTGCTGCAGTGAGGAATTGCCTCCTGTAGTCATATATTATGTACATAATATTTTAGAAACGTACCTATGACTTGTTTGGAAATTTCTCTGTTAAATTTTAAATCCAGAAAGCATATTTTATAAACTTATGCAGAGCACTTTTATTGCTCAAAAGTTCTGAGTTCATACAGAAAACAAGTGCTATGTGATGAAGACATTTTATTGAAAGATTGCTGCATTTTAAAATATAATTCATTCCCTATGCAAAAAAATTAAGTGATAGGCTTTGTATGTTATATTTTCTTTTTAAAGCCATCACATGAAATGACAGGACTGAGAAAAGTGATTTTTGCTGTGTTTACAGGTAATGCTTAAAAAGTTAATGCCCAACGTGTTTATTTTATAGTTTTTGTTAATAACAACCTCTTGAGCATTAGTTTGGAATTTGGAGATGATATTTATTTATTCTTGAGGTGATAGCAGCATTAATTTCAACCAGTTATGAATACTAAAAATATTGCATTCTATGTGATAGTAGTATATTTATTACTAAATCAATGTATATATTAATAGCACAGGCAAAAAAATGGCAAATATTAAAATATTTTCAAAATATTTTCCTGTTCACATTTTTGTCTACAGTGGTTATTGGGAATAACGTTTTGTACTTTTCACTGGCCCACATGGCTCCGTGGTTCTCACTGAGTCAATGACAATTTTATGCCCCAGCTTTCAGTCATTCCGGGTAATCATGGGGAATTCTGTGGGAATTATCACCAAATTCTTGCTGACTCCCAAAATGGGATTCCATCAGGCACACATTTGTAATAATCAAGATAATGTCCATTTATATTTATATTGGATATATTTGGAATGAATTTGGAAATTTGTAAGTTAAGTCCTTTTTAAAACTGTGTATCCTGACACAAAATACTAGTTGTAAAATACAGTAAAGGGACTGTGCTGCTATAGAAAATAATCCAGAAAATGGTCAGTGAGCCCTGATGATTACGATGTGATTGATTCCTTGTGAATGCTGGAAATGAGTAGATTTCATCGGCATTGATTTCCCTTGCCTCTTCTTCTAGAGGACTTGACAGACAATGACATAGGAAAAAGGCGGTCCCCGTTAAGAGGAGGAAGGAAAGATAAGGCTCTCCATCGACCCACGAGCCTGCCTAAATGATCTAGAATGGGCTTTTGAAAAGACCTTAACAAACACTCACTGTTGCACCCTTGTCAGACATCTTCATCCTCATCCTAGTTACAAATACCAAAAAGACAGTCCTCGATGCTAGGTTTTCAGCAGTTAAGTTGCACGCAGGTTCTCTGTTATAGTATACCGTGAATTGCACTTTAAAATTTACAAAGCTTTCATTTGGTCACATCAGAAATAAACAATAAAAAATACTTCGTATAAAAATGTTAAATGAAAAGGCTCTTTTTTTGGTATTAGGAGTAAAATAAAAGTAGATGTAAGAAAAACAAATGTATACATTAAATTCTTTTTGTGACATTAATCTTGGGGATAGACCCCAAATCACCCCTTCCCTTCCTCCCTTATTGATTGTATTGTATGTAATTTTCATATCAACATAATCTTGATTCATATATTTGTAACTATATATGACTAATTGAAGGCAAGAATAAGAAAAGGAAGACAGGCGGGTGCGGTGTCTCACGCCTGTAATCCTAGC
>NW_012152463.1:435952-439582 GCF_000956105.1 Propithecus coquereli
AATAATTTTAAGTATAATCTACACAAAGAAAACAGCTGCTACAGCCAACATAAAGGTTTTATTCACTGTCTCGTTAAGTAACTTCACTCCAAATTGTGACATTCTCTACAGAGAATATTTTCCTTAAGAGTAGTTATTTAAATTTTGGTTTTATGGGAAAGAGGAGTGTATTTTCAAGGGGAAGCATCTTAAGAATATTTGATCAGTCTCACTTAGTGCTCATGTTCAGCATTGCTTACTTTCGAGCTTTCAAGATATTTCTTCTAAGCCCTTTCCTTTGTGGGCCCAGCTCCCCATGATGTGATTAAACAGTTGATTACTGTTCCAAATGGTTACCTACTCAAGGCTGTTGTCCATCTATTTCATGAATTTGTGAACTAAGCAAGTGCCAGTACTTTAATATTTTTTCTACCATTAGGCTGAAAAGGAGTAAGAAACTGAAGTGGCTAAATACCTGTGTCCTGGCTTCTTCATCCCATTGCAAAATAGGAAATGTTTATTGCCAGTCATTTCCTTTCCATTATCATTTCTGAACACATGGCAAAACGCTGATGTTTTGTATTTGGAAGGAGACTTGTATTAAAAGACAAGATTATTAATAGTTTTCATTAGGCTTAGTTTTCCTGGTATATTTCTGCTGGGTTAAGTGGAAGGACATTTTGTAGTATTTTTCTACTTATAGTGTTGCTTGGGTTGTCATATGGCATTGACTACTTCAGATAAGTAAAGTTGGTATTTAATATAGCAGCTGTTCTTCAGAGCACAGGAAACTGGGATAATACTTAGCATTATGTTGTTTCCATTATTATTTTCCATTGCATAACACTTTTAATTTGTATGGTTTTATAAAATTTGTCTCTTTACTAAAAAAAAAAATCCAGTTTCATTCTTGTTCCTACCCATATTAAAGTTTTTCCTTTTCATTTATGTTTAAATTCTCTTATACTAAAAAAGAAAAAAAAGGAAACGAAGAACAAAAAAGAAATTTCATGACTTAGAAAAGGCAATTTGAGTTGTGTGAGTGGAATACTATAGTTTTATTTTCTGGCATTTCTGCTTATAGATAGATTAGAAAATCATTGTTTCTCTTATTTGCTTTGTTTTAGAATCCAGTAAGGTTGAGGAATTTGACATTTTTGATGAATAAGAAGGGAATTATAAGGGTGCTATATCACATAAAAAGTTGATTCTTTAGTACTAAAGTTTTGGAAAATATCCCTAAAAACTTTATAGGCATGAATTTTTAAAAAGAAGAAGAAACCACATATACACATAGAGGAATTTTTAAAAGACTGTCATTTTAATGTATAACCAATGTACGGTCAAAAATAGTATGTATCCTTAGGTGCGAAATTGCAAACTTGTTAAAAATAATCTAAACTTCAATAATCTATGTAACTGTCCTTCCACAGCTTTACATAAAGATAAGAATTTATCTTACTGGAAAGTAAATGGAAGATTAAAAGTATAGTCAAGCGTCAGCTCAAATGAGCTGCTATCTGAGTTGTCTTCCTTAACCACGTCAGTTGACTCCATACTCAGTACACGTACTTTTTCTCGCATCCTTTTCTCTGATTTTTCCATTGTGTGTCCACACTCATTAATGTATCCCTACGCTGATATTTTACCCACTGCTTCTTGATGTATCCTTACATCAACTAACATTTACAGATTGTAATTAAGATCAGAGAAATAAAGAATTGATTGGGACAGGGAAGAGAAAAGTTTGGGATGATAATTACTAGGAATAAGGACATAATCATGCTGTGTGAGAAAGTGAGTAGCCTTCCAACTCTGAGATACAAATGTTTGCTACGAACATAGAGAAAGCTACTTTACACAAATGCTATTTCAATGGCCATATAGACAAATCTCTTTAAAAAAACATCTTGTCTACTGTGTGGGTAGAGGAACTTACTTAACACGTCTATATAGGCTTTGTAGAGTGATTGTTTCCTTCTAGGAGGCCCATGTGATAACTTTGTCCTCTCTGTTTCCCCACTCCTTCCCCAGCTTTTCCTGCTGCCCACTGCCCAGACCACTGACATTCTGTGGCCAAGGAAACCAGTCCAATCGGAGCACTAAGACTACAGATAGGTAGTGATCAGATTGTTTAAAATTTTATTCAAAGGTGACAGGTACAGTGCACAGATCTTAAGTGTACAGCTCTATGAATTTTTACCTATGTATGCACCCATGTAGCCATCACCCAGATCAAAATGAGGCTCCCAGTCAGTACTCAGACATAACCACTGTTCTGATTTCTGTCACTGTTCTTGACCTTCCTGTAAATGGAATTATTCAGTCTTTTGTGTCCAGTTTAATTTGATCAGCATTACGTCTGTGAAGTGTATCTATGTTGTTACATGTAGCAATAACAATAGTCTGCTATTTTTCGTTGCTGTGTAGTAGTCCATCAGATAAGTACCTCACAGTTTATTTATCCATTCTACTGTTGATGGACATTTGGTTTGTTTATAATTTTTAGCTTTTATGTTTAAAGCTCCCATAAGCATTCTTGTACATATCTTTTAGTGGACATATACACTCATTTCTTTTGTATACATACATAAGAGTGAAACTACTGTGTCATAGGATGAAAGTATATTTAGCTGTAGAAGATATTGCCAAATAGTTTTCAGCAGCGGTTGTGCCAATTTACACACCCACCAGCAGTGTATGCACATTACCATTGTTCCCCATCCTCATCAAACTTAGTATCACCAGCCTTAGGTTAGCCATTCTGATAAGTGTGTATTCGACTATGATTTAAGCCATTTTGGTGATTGTATATTTCATTGTAGTTGTGATGTGCATTTCCCTGGTGTGTAATGATGTGTGGAACACCTTTTTATATTTTTATTAGCCATTTGGATATCCTCACTTGTTAAGTGCCTGTTCAGTTCATGTGTTCATATTTATTGAATGGTCCTATCTTTTTTCTTATTGATTTGCAAAGGTCCTTTGTATTTTATGGATATGAGGTTTTTGTCTGATAAATTAGTATAAATTTCTTCTTTTTGGTTTACCTTTCCACTTTCAAAATGGTTTCCTTTGATAACCAAAAATTTTACTTAATGGCTAATAATTTTTGTGTCCTATTTAATAAATGTTTACCCCAAGATTATGAAAATATTCCTATATTCTAAAAGCTTTACTTTACCATTTATATTAGGCCTACAATCCATCTAGTGCTGACATTTTTATATGATGTTAGATAGTAGCCAAAGTTCATTTACTTCCATGTGAGTATTCACTTGACTCAGCACAATGTATTGAAAAGCTCAGTGCATTGCAATTATAATTTTTATAAAGTCTTCATATCTGGTAGTGTAAGACTTCTAACTTTGATCTTCTAATAGGTCTAATAGTTCTAATAGTTTTGGCTTTTCTTAACCTTTTGCATTTCCATATACATTTTAGAATCACCTTGTCAATTTTCTCAGGGGGAAGGTTAGAGTTTAATTGGTATTGCATTGAATATAGATCAATTTCAGGAGAATTTTTATCTTCACAATTTTGAGTTTTCCAATCCGTGGACATAGTATATCCATCTATTTACTTAGGTCTTTAATTTGTTCTAGCAGTGTTTTATAGATTTATATGTAGAGGTTAGAGTTATATCTAGGT
>NW_012152463.1:443627-445754 GCF_000956105.1 Propithecus coquereli
AAATAAAAAAAAAGATAAGATCCTTGCCACTTTGGGACTGATAGCCTATTGTTTTTATAGATGGCTGCTAAATGGTTTTTAAGTCAGACTTATAGTAATTAAACTTAGACTTTTCTTCCTCGGGGACAGTGTCTAAAGAAATAAATAAACCTAGACTTTTCTTGTTGTGGGGGGCAGGGGCAAGAGAGAGAGACTGAAATCTTTTGGATGATTCACCTTCTTACTTTATATAAACACTTTTAGCCTTTTTTAAAAAGTGTAGAATTAACCCAGTTCACACAATGCATCAATATTTGGTCTGCCTTTTGAATACTAAGACTTTGTACCTAATTCCCTATCTACCAGTTTCTACATTATACAAACAAGACAAGCACATAAAAAACTCACTTTGGATTACTTGACAATTTGAGTTAAAACTCCAGAAACTGATGTATGGAGAACAAACTTAGCTCTGAAATCAAGTCTTTTTATGAGCGTCAGCATGAGATCTGTTAAGGAATCAGCCTACTTGTGGGTTTGCATTTTAACTTCAGTTTTTAAGGAAACATTTTACATGCAACTAACCACTTATTAAATGCTTTCAGATACTAAAAAAGGGCTTAGCTTGATGATCCCTGTCTTCTGGAATTGCTTAAATTTCAGTGTTACTAAGAGAAAAATATAATCTGGGCATATGTCATTGTTAAAATATTATAGTCAAATCAAGAATCTTACTCCTCTCTTTGATAATCTTTCCCACTTCAGAAACTTGATCCAATGGATTATTTTTCTATTCCAAAGACATATTCTAGAGATGACAATTTGTTTTTCTGATTGCAGTGCATTCTCATGTGTTCAAAGGCAGTCAAAGGACTAGAACATCATCATATATGGTAGCTCCATAGAAACCAGGGTGCACTCAGAGGTCAGATTAACAATCTTGAGCATGTGAAGTTCGGTGCTCTTGAAATGATAGCCTTTTGGAATGGTTTAAGAACTATTAACACCAGTTAAAGTGAAAAAAGCCAGACATAAAAGGCCACGTATTTTATGATTTCATTTATATGAAATGTCCAGAATAGGTAAATCCATAGAGACAGAAAGAAGATTAGTGGTTTTCAGGGGCTAGTGAGAAGGGGAAATGGGCACTGACTTAATATGTACAAATGATGGGGTTTGGGGGTGATGAAAATGTTCTGGAATGAGATAGCTGTAATCAATGAACAACACTGTGAATATACTAAAAACCACTGAATGGTACACTTAAAATGATGAATTTTATCTTAATTTTTAAAGAGTCACACATACACAGCTGGAAATGATACAGTTATTTTGAGGAAGTCAGTTCTAACATCTTGCTCTTCAGAGGATACCATCCAAGCCCTCCTTTCTTTGGCAGCAGTTCTGTTTGAAACATAGTGGATATTATGGTTGGAAAATCTTTGACAAGGAGAAATTAAGCTCTTGGGGACAAAGTTATTTTGTCACTTACACATAACACCAAAGTTCCAGCTTAACAGAGAGAAAATCTTTGATCATATTTTTCCCAGTGTTGAGTAACATTCAAATACATATCAAAGTGCTGTATGTTTTAATGGTGATCATATCCAGCTTATCATTACTTTTATCTTAACTCTAAAGATTAATTTCTTTCTGTTGCACTCATTGTAATAATGGGAGCACCAGGCTCTTGTTTTAGATACATTTTTCTTTGGTGAGTACTTTTCTAAAATCTCTCTTATCCTACCTATGTTAACTGTCTCTCAGAAGCATGTTCATTTGTGCAGTTAACTGAAATATCCTATTTATTCATTAAGTAATTTGTAGCACTTGTCTTTTTATCAAGCATAATACCATTGAAATACCAGAAAATTAATGCTACTCATGATTTTGCCATTTTCCTAAGTAGTCAGAGGCTATCTGGTCCCCCTTCACTCCACCATATACATTTAAAATATCTCTATCCTGGTTAATTTATACTCATTTCAATGTAAAAGTTGTATGAACATGAGTGAACTTAAAAATCTTTTTATTCATTGATTATCACATGAACCTCTCCATCTGTTCCTGGTTAAGGCGAAGATGAACTGTACTGAAGAAAATTAATTAACCTTTGAAAACTGCAAAATGCTTTTATAGCAATTGTAA
>NW_012152463.1:445804-446838 GCF_000956105.1 Propithecus coquereli
GCCACAGCACTCTAGCCAGGGCAACACAGTGAGACTCTGTCTCAAAAAAAAAAGAAAAGGAAGACAATAGATGGAAGAAATGAAGAGAAGTCAGTTTCTTCTAATTACTATGCCAGATCCTGTGGCTGAATGAGTTAAATTAGATATTTGAAAATCATTACTTCTTCCAAACCTCTGTAAGATAAGAAACCATTGAAATACTAGAATAGCAAGTCAGTCTCCTGAATTAATTTCAACTTGCTTGTCTGTCTTGGAGTCACAGATTCATTTCATTCCATGAAAAAATGCCTTTTAATTTTTGTTTTTAGATTACTGATTTCTTAAGTATGTAAATGGCTACATTTTAAATATAAGGTAAGTTATTTTAAAGAAGCCTACTAGGGTAGCAACGACTTTTTTTTAATAAGGGAATCCCTTTTGTATCTCACTTCAGTTTTTATGTTCTCAAATACAGGATTTTAGAAAGGTATACAATTTATTGTCTACTTACCCTGCCCCATTGCAAATACCTGTTGTTGTCATACTTATTAAGAACAAGATACCTCACAATGGTGAAAATTTCTAAATTATTGGGTCTACTTGTGCCTCAGGCCACCTGAGTACTTGGGTGTTCTCCCAATGACCAATAATAATAGCACCATTTGGGTGTTTGTGTGATAATAACACTTCTAATATTCCTTAAGATCTAAGTAAATAAGTTAAATTCTGATATGCCACTTACATTATGTCAGAGTAATTGCCTTGTAGATGAATTATTATAACATAGTGAAATATCTTAAAATTATATGTGTTTTAGCCTCTCAAATATCTGACGCTGTAATACCCCGATTTCTGGTCTTTAATTAGTTATATCCCCACATGAGTGTCCGTCGTCACTTGATACCTTTATCTGGCACTAAAATGAATGTAGCAGGCTCTACTGAAATTTGCAATTAAATTTAAAATTTAAATTTAAATGAGACTATGTAAAACTCAAGAATGGCTAAAAAACATAAGATTAACAGAAAAAGTAGGAATTAAATAAATAATTTTAA
>NW_012152463.1:451109-453792 GCF_000956105.1 Propithecus coquereli
AATGACTAAATAAATATAATAAATATGATTCTTTTCATATATCAAGGGATTCAGTTTGCTGATGTTTTGCCTAAGATCTTTGAGTCATAAGAAGACTAGATCTGTAATTTTCTTTTCTTTAATATCTTTGTCAAGTTTTGGTTTCAAGATTATTCTAGCCTCATAAAACAAGTTGTGGATGTATTCTTTCCTTTTTTAGACTCTGGAAGTGTCTGTACCTGGTATTATTCCTCCTTTAAATGTTCAAAATAATTCACCATGAAGCCAACTGAGTGAGAAGTTTTCCATGTGGGAAAGTTGCCATTAATTGGAGTATCTAGTCCATTTACAGTTAATGTGATTTTTGATCACTGATTTTACATTTACTATCTTACAGTTTGTTTTCTCTTTGTCCTGTTTCCTCTTTGTTCCTGTATTTCTCCTTTTCTGTCTTCCTTTTAATAAAGCATGTATTTTCTATTACCCATTTTTCCTCCTATGTTAGTTTGTTGGAGATTTTTAAAAGTTTATTTAGTGATTACCTTAAAGATTACAGCATGCTTCTTTGACTTACCACAGTCTACCTTAAATTGGTACATTACCATTTCCCAAGAATGCAGGTTTAAATCTGTTTACCCAGTCCTTCCTTCTGTGTTATTATTGTCATGTATTTTACCTCTACATTCTACATGTGTATCTCTGCATTTTCTATATATTTCAAACTTCATAAGACATTGTTTTTATTTTTATTATTAGTATTACTACTATGTATTTTAAGGAGTCTACTTTCAGTTTTGTTTGACCACATATTTATGTTTTCTGGTGTTTTTCATTCCATCTTTCTTTTCTTTACTTCCGTCTTGGATTATTTTCCTTCTGTCTGGAGAATTCTCTTTGGTATTTATTTTAGTGCCAGGTCTACTGTCAGTAAATTCTCTTAGCTTTTATTTTTTGAAAACTTCTTTCTTTTGGCTTTATTTTTTGTAACAACTTTATTGAGAGAAAATTCACATATTGTATAATACACCTATCTAATCATTAAATTCAAGTACAATTCAATGTTGCCTTTATTGTTGAAGGATACTTTTTCCTAGTATGAAATTCTAGATTCATCACTTTCAAGATTTCATTTCATTCCTTAAGTTCTGTGGAAAAATCAGCCATCAGTCTTACTTCTTTTGAAGGTAATGTGTCTCTTTTCCTTTGGTCACTTGTAAGATTTTCTCTTTGTTTTTAGAAATGTGACTATCATATGTCTATGTGTGTGTTTCTTCATCTTCCTAAGGATAGTAAACTTGTTGAATCCGTTGGTTGATGTCCTTCCTCGTTGGAAATTCTTAACCAGTCATTCTTCAAATAATATTTCCAATGCATTCTCTCTCTTTTTTTTCCTAGGATTCTGCCACATCTTTTTACCATGTTCCATATGCCTCTTATAGTCTGTCTTGTGTTCTTCATCTTTATTTCTCCCTGTACTTTAATCTGTATAATTTTTACTGACCTATCCTCTGATTCACTTATCCTCAGTTTTGCTGGGGCTAATGAATTTTAAATTTAATTTTATATGTTGTATTTTCAGTTCTAAAATATCCATTAACTCTTTTTTTATAGAATCCAGGTCTCTGCTGAAATCCTCAGTCTTTTTCTCTATGTTCTTGAACATAATAATCAAAGTAATTTTAAAACTCTTATCTGAAAAATCCAATGTCAGAGTTACTACCTATTGGTTGCTTCTATTGTCCGTGTTTTCTCTTGGTTGTCAGTCATTTGGTCCTGTTTTTTAGCATGCCTCATAAGTGGCTGAATGTCGCTCATTGTGTATTAAAGATTGTAGGGGCCTCAAATGGTGTTATCTTCCTCTACGATGGTTATGTTTTCTTCTGGCAAGCAGGTAAAGTAGGGCCAGATCACTGCAATCCTAGCTAAGGTTGAGTTTAGACTTTGTAAAGGATTGTATATTTTAGTTTTGCTCTTCTAGCATATGGCCTCTTTGGGTTCTCAACTGAAAATCTGGGGTGTTTATCAGGGCCACTTCACCTTAGTGGCCTTGAATTCCAACCTCTGTCCCCTCAGCACCAAGTGCTGCTAACGCCTCTGCTCAGCTCGTTAGCCTCCCAGCTACTGCTTTTTGCTGGTTTCTTGAGGTCTCCTCTCATGCACATGAGTTTAGGATTAGCAGACACCTCAAGGGGCTGTTGTAGCAGCACTTCAGGCTCACTTCCCTGAGCTTTTCTCCTCAAATCCTAGCCACTTTCATGCCTAAACTCCAACTTTTGCCTCTTCAACCAAGTGGGATTACTGTTATCAGGAAGTTATTTCCCTGTGCTGTGAATTTGCGGTGTCTTCAGAGAAGTCAGAATGAATGTGGAGCTCACCTCAGTGTCCTTCCCTGATGCCCGTAAAAGACGTTATATGTTTTGTTCAGCTTTCATAATTGCTTTCAGTAGGAGGGCTAGTCCAATCACAAGCTACTCTATCGTGGCCAAAAGCAAAAATCTGTTGGTAATCATTTTTGATCACCATTGGTGATTTCTCCACAGTGGCTTCTGGCAATGATAACTTAGTTGTCACAAGTTCATGTGAGAAGGATA
Source organism: Propithecus coquereli (assembly GCF_000956105.1). Classification (NCBI taxonomy): domain Eukaryota; kingdom Metazoa; phylum Chordata; class Mammalia; order Primates; family Indriidae; genus Propithecus; species Propithecus coquereli. The sequence continues at coordinate 453,680 of NW_012152463.1, forward strand.
CCAGGTTTATTCATTTGTTTCTTCATTCATTAAACAGGTTTTGAGCACCTACTTCAGGCCAGGTACTATTCTAGACACCAGCAGTATAACAGTATTTAAGATAAGATCCAGGC
>NW_012152463.1:462545-484121 GCF_000956105.1 Propithecus coquereli
AAATAAAAGTTACATGAATGTCTCTCATACAGCAAACTCTAAATTAGCAGTACTCTACTGCAACATTAGTTACCAGCTATACTAATAGCATGCAAATATAATATGCTGTTTCTGATTCAACTTTGCTCTTTTCATTGAAAGTGTTTTCGAATCAGATCTTATTTTGGTGGGTTTCACATCATTGGACTAATACTTACATATTTGCTTATTTTGAAGGTATTTAGACATTGGAAAGTAGTGGTTTCCTTTGGAGGCATAGATTTGAAAAACTATTTTAGATGAAATTCCCATTTTTAAAAAAACATGATTTCTTAAAGAAAAGGGTACTAATAATTTTTCTTAACTTTCTTGTAGATGAATGCCATGTTTTTAGGACTACTACTGAGTAATACTATTTATTCCTTTAGAACAACCAACTTATCATTAAATTAGTTCTTTTTTTGTTCAAAAGAGCACTAAGATGATTGGGAAGACTGTCTGGAAGTTAATGTAAAGTTGGGCCTTGTACAGTGAGCCTTTTCTGAGAACTGAAGTCTTGGGAAGGCGTGACCCATGAAAGCCTCTCACTCACATCTGCCTTGGCCTGTGCCCAGCTTTGCTTCTCACCATTTAGTTTTCATTAATTATACCTACCAGCATCTAAAGAAAACTACATTTATCCTCTAAAAGAAAACAGGGTTACCCACAAAAGCTCACTTCATTCTTTCTCTCTTCCCTGAACCCTTGATTTTCAGTGAAGAGTAAAATGTACTATATATGACACTCTCCATGAGTATTAGTGATGATTTTACAAAAAAGAGGAGGAAAGGCAGTTTGGTACTGTATTTCCGGACTGGCTACAGACTTGGTGACCCTCAGCGAATCACTTGGCCTCCCTGTGCCTCCGTTTCCTCATCTGTAAAATGGGGATAACCTGTCCTCCCTGTCTCACCAGCATATTGAAGGATCCATTAAATAGGAGGAAAAAAAATCACTATGGTGCATTCATCCCAAAGATGGGCAGATACAGATAAGCCCACATTTAATAATGAAGACTTTGTTATATAGCAATTTAATTTTACAAAAAGTCTTCGCCCTGTTCTGTATAGTGAATATTGCCTAGCATTTTGAAGTAGAAACTAAGAATAAAGTAGGTAAAAAATTAAGTAGATTCTTAATATTTATGGTCATCAAATAGTACTAGTAAAAATTTATAGTGTATGTTACAGGTCTGAGTGTGGGCTTAAAATATATCATTGCACTCAGCTAATTGGTAGAATGTCTTGTTTGAGTTGACTTTGTTTATTTCAGCGGGCTACGTGATGATCAGATGAAACCGTAGTCATAGCTGTATTTTTAGCATATTCTAGAATCTTGGAGTTTAAGAGCCTTAGAGCTCATCCAGCGCAATTGCCTGCCTGAAGCGGGTTCCTTCCTGGTGACCTCACCAACAGGTGCTCATGCAGCCTCTTCCTGAAAACTTTTTAGGAAAGGCAGGGCTGCTCTCTCACTACTTTGATGTGCACCTTTTGTTCGAGAACTTTCTAAAACTTGGAACTAATCCTGTGTTATTGTAGAAGATACCAGCATTTAAAATGTTGTATTGAATACCATCCTTATTGAAAGGGTGTAGTAAGGCTGGGCATGGTGGCTCATGCCTGTAATCCTAGCACTTTGGGAGGCCAAGGCAGGAGGATCATTTGAGGCCAAGAATTCGAGACCAGCATGAGCCACATGGTAAGACCTCATCTCTATGGAAAAAAAAAAAAAAATGGAAAAAATTAGCTGGGCGTAGTGGCACACATCTGTAGTCCCCGCTACTTGGAAGGCTGGGTCAGGAGGATCGCTTGAGTCCAGGACTTTGAGGTTGCTGTGAGCTATGATGATGCCACTGTACTCCAGCCTGGGCAACAGAGAGGGACCCTGTCTCGAAAGAAAAAAAAAAAAAGCATAGTTACATAATATTTCCTGAGGTTTTTCTGCACGTTTTCCCCCATTGATTAGGGTGTTTTCTCCAGTGTCTTAATAAATTGAAAATATTGTGTCTTCCATTTAGTATTTATGGAAGCAAGAAGGGAAGGGATGTTTATTTTTAAAATGGACTGCAATTATGACTGTTGTTCTCGTCTTACTATAACAACTGGATTGATTACTATCTCTTATTTAAAGGGCCTTCAGAACAGGTGAAGCAGTTCATTTCAGGTTAGCGCCTGGTAGCAGTGTCAGGACCTCCGGGGAAGACGTAGCTGGCGGGACCCCAGGTGGTCAGCTCCCGCTCTGTGTAGGAAGCCCTCAGAGGACCAGATCCATTCCCAGAGGAAGTGTCAGAACACCCTGAAGCTGTGTTTCCTTTTGAGGAGCCTAATTCTGAGAGACTTGCGATCCTAGTGCGGTGTCAGCTGCCAGGTGAGAAGGCTGTGAGGAAACAGGTGCATTTTCCTTTAGCAAGTCCGGTGGGGACATCATCTGGCATTTTCACTCCACCCGTCTGTGGGAAATGATGGTAACTCAGAACCGCTAACTGGCCCCAAATTAGCATGAACAAAGTAAATCACTTTAATTTTAGCTTTCCTTGGGGTCATTTCATTACATTCCTTCATGCCAGTGCACGTGCACACCCCCACACCACGGTATCCCTTCTTTCTCCCACCCCGGGGAAGCTGGGCTTGATCTCGCCGCAGCCCACGTTCCCACGTTAGCATGCTAAGATGGGTTATAGACTCTAAACCCTTCAGCAGCGATCCTCTGTGCTGGCCACCAAATTAACTGTTTCAGAAAGTTTTAACAGCTCTTTGCTGTCCAGTTACATCAGCTGTGTGGCAGTTAAAGGTGGCCTGTCAGGCAGAAGAATCTCCAACCAAAGTGGATGTATTTATAAAATAAAAGATCTGTAGTGAGTACCTTTTTAAAAACTTGTTTCAGACATGGGGGTGCATATTCATCTCTGGCCAAAACTCTGTTTCCAGTTTCAAAGGGCTAGTTCTGAAGGTGTCTTTGTGACCTTTTGTTGCTGGCTCTGTTGGCTGCCTGATAAGCAGTGGCTAATTCATCATTCCCAAATTTGAGAGGGGCATCTATTATATTCAGACCACAAAGCCACCCAGTTAGGACTGAGCACTCATTCCTCATCCATGGAGAGAACCCTTCTGTTTGCAGAAATTTGCTTGCGCTCCTCTTTTGTTGCTCTTTGCTGTGCTCTGCCTGGCTTAATGCGGCTCTTTACCTGCATCTCTCTCTCCCCCCCACCTCCCGCCTTCCCCCCAAGTTTTTCTTTAAGAAAGAAGCAAAATACAGTAAAAACAGGGTATTAAAAAAAGAACAAAAAAGAAGCAAAAAACATTAAAAAGTGTAAGTGATGCTATGAAGTCCATAGATAGGGTTTGCTTTGGGAGTTGATGATTTCTTCTTCTTTTGGTGTAAACATCAATTTGGACGGCAATTAGAACATGTCTTTAACCTCTTTAAAAAGCCCTTCTGGGCCGGGCGCGGTGGCTCACGCCTGTAATCCTAGCTCTCTGGGAGGCCGAGGCGGGCGGATTGTTCGAGCTCAGGAGTTAGAGACCAGCCTGAGCAAGAGCGAGACCCTGCCTCTACTAAAATTAGAAAGAAATTAATCGGCCAACTAAAAATATATAGAAAAAATTAGCCGGGCATGGTGGCGCGTGCCTGTAGTCCCAGCTACTCGGGAGGCTGAGGCAGAAGGATCACTTGAGCCCAGGAGTTTGAGGTTGCTGTGAGCTAGGCTGACGCCACAGCACTCACTCTAGCCCGGGCAAAAGAGTGAGACTCTGTCTCAAAGAAAAAAAAAAAGCCCTTCTGGGGCAAACCTCTGACAAAGTCACTCAACTGGCATGTAATTAGAATTTTATTTGCATGACTTTTTTTCCAAGTCTCTCTAGAATAACATAAGACATTGCTAAAATGCAAGGAATAGAATTATTCTCACATCAAAGATCAATTTCATTTTGTGTCTTCTTTTTTATGTCATTTCCATTATTTTTATTAGTGTTAATCTAGTATTAATTCCCCCCAAAGGGAGTGACTTTTTTTGCTTGATACCTCCCACATTTAGTAAGTAGTAGCTTTTCTTGACCTGCCTTCCCGAATTTCATATTTATATATGTAATGGTAGTTTTTTTAAAATCGATTAATTCTAGCTGGGCTAGAATCTTCCAGTATTAATTTATAATGAACTTTCCCTCTTCTGGGATTATTTAGGAAAGCTAAATGTTCTACGTTCCTTTTGTTGTTGTGATATGCATAGTTATTTTAATGTTCTTTGAATGCTTTACTATCGTGATAATTGGTACTGCTTTTGATTAAAGGTAAACTATATGGAGTTAAGAATTTTTATACTATGAACTATTTATTGAGAATTTTCAGAATTCCATAGCTCCTTGTCTTTTAGCAGTTGTAGGAGGCATGTAGTTTTTCCCTTCACGGTCTTGAAGTTAATTTTCCCTTTGTTCAGGCAGACCTAAGTGAGCTGCATTGACTTGAAAACACACATGAATCAAAAAAGTGGATGTATTGTAGAAGTGTGTTGTTTCCTTGTTTGGGAAATTTGGCCAGAAAGCTTTCTGTATGGGTTCTATTTTTAAGCAAGCAGTAAGGACTTACTTACCAGCTTCTGTGTTTGTAAAGATGTATTTGTTCAAGCTTTAAGAAAAAAATAAACCTGTCAATGTACAAATGCCTGACATCTGACTTGGATTTGTGGAGGGGTTTTTGGGGGGGAGTAGGAGAAGTTTATGTTGTATCTTGGAATTAAGTATGATTATTAAAGAAGCACAACAGTATATAGCAGTAATTTTGTATCTTAGATGTGCCTGAACTAAAATTGTGTGTTGATAACTGAATGCAGAGTTTTCTGAACTGCTCTGAAGAGTGCCTTGGCAGGACAGGGAAGCACCCCCTTTACAATGTTCTCCAAGGGTCTTGTCCTCGAGGGCCCCTTCATTCCTCCCTTCATAGGACCCCTGTCGTGCAGCCTGAGGGCTCCAGAAGAAACAAGCCCCTGAGCAGACTGTTACGGGAGAGAACGCCTGGGTCTTCATTACCCCAGTTTTGGGGGCTGGTTCCTCGGTCTCCGTGGCTATCACCCACCCAGTCTCAGGGACGCAGTCATTCCTCAGCCCACCCTCCTGCTCCCGGCTCCCTTAGCCACTTATCCTTCACTTCCATCCTCCAAAACTCACCCACCTTCCAGCCCTCAAGGCCAGCTTCTCTCGGCCTCCCAAAGAAATAATTACCTGATTTGACTATTCTGGAGGCAGCATCTGTCAAGGGAATGAGCACAGACTCAGATGCTATATTAGTTATCTATTGCTGCATAACAGATATTTAGCAGCTTAAAACAATAACCACCCAGGAGCAGCTCCGCTGGGTGTTTCTGGCTCAGGGTCTCTCACGGGCTGCAGTCAAGATGAAGGTGCCAGCCAGGGCTGCCATCATTCGAAGGCTTGACTGGGGCTGGCGGATCTGCTAACAAGATGGCTCACTTGGCAGGAAGCTCCCTTGTAGGCCTGTGCGAGTGCCCTTGCAGTGTGGCCACTGGCTCCCCCAGGCTGGTGACCTAAGAGAGAAAGCAAGGAAGGGGCCAGAGTTCTTCTGATGTTTTACTCTCAAATGTCACAGACCATCATTTCTGCCACATTACGTTCCCTAGAAGCCAGCAACCAATGACAGCCACACTTGAGAATTAGGCTCCATCTTTTGAAGGGTGGAGTACCAGAGAATTTGTGGACATATTTTAAAACTTCCACAGATCCTTACTCCTCCATTTTTACTACCCATGTAATGTTAGCTGAGTTATGCCCTGAAGCCTTAGTTTCTTCTTCTCTAAAATGAGAATACTACGTTCTCGAAGAGCACCTACACAGACTGAAGACAATGTTTAAAACCTTCTAGCACAACCATATCTGACACACTACAGGTGTTCGATAAATAGTAGTTAGTTATTGTTATCCAGGCCCAGGGAGTGGACCAAAGCAAGACAATACAGGTGAGGATGGAGCCCCAGCAAGGCGGGGAGGGAGTGTTTGGGGAGAGACAGCTCCATGGTCCAGGGAGCTTCCCCTGCGGCCACACCCTGTGCTCCTGGCTGGGTCTGTGAATGAGCCACGGTGGGCATTAGAGCCACAGTGCCAGCCTCTCAGCCAGAGGCCACCACTTTGTCTCTCTCCTGCTTCCCACCCTGTAGCAGACAGAGTAATGCACCCCCTGAAGACATCGCGTCCTAATCCCCAGAACCTGGGGACATGTTAGCTTACGTGGCGAAAGGAACCTTGCAGATGGGATTACGGTAAGATCCTGAGATGGGGAGAGGAGCCTGGGTTACCCAGGTGGGCCCACTGCAACCACCAGGATCCTTCTAAGAGGGAGGCAGGCACTCAGAGAGTGGAGGAGATGCTACGCTGCCAGCAGTGAGGACGGAGGAAGGGCCGCGAGCCTAAGGACAGAGCTGAGCTCTGCAAGCTGGAAAGAGCAAGGAAGCGGATTCTCCCCAACACCCTCTAGGAAGAGCCAGCCCTGCTGACGCCCTCACTTAGACCAGTGAGACTGACTTTGGACTTCTCGCCTCCAGCTCAGCGAGACAGAAACTCCGCTCCAGAATGTGCAGCCAGGAACACAAGTGGGTGTTCAATAAGTCATAGTCATTGTTATCGAGGCTCAGGGAGAGCCCTGAGATCTCCCCAGCTCCCAGTCTTCCTGTGAGAGGCAGGATGTCAGCACGTGTCATCCTGCCCCCAGTTCCTGTCGCTGAGGCCAAGTTCTGGGCAAGTGTAGATAGGCGTGCCCACCACACCCAGCTAATTTTTTAAATTTTTGTAGAGATAGCGTCTCCCTGTGTTGCCCAGGCTGGTCTTGAACTCCTGGCCTCAAGCTCTCCTCCCAAAACGCTAGGATTACAGGCGTGAGCCATCACTCCCAGCCCTTGTCTGGCCTTTTTAACAAGACATCTGTCATCCATCTCCCCAAAACCCCAGGAAGACGGGGGCATTTTCCTCTACTTTGTTTCCTTTGCAGTGAGAAAGGGAGTTCAGCACCATCCTGAACACTTGGCAGCTGTGTAGTTCAGTACGTGGGGACTTGAAGTCAGTAAAATCAAAGAGAAGAAAACGGAAATGCAGAGCTTTTCAAAATACTTTCTGGAAGTTCAAAATATTTTTGTGCTCTAAAGTGGTCAGAGTTAAATATTTCAAACTGGCTTTGCGTTTCTGAGCCCACCTGCACCCGCCCTGGGTTGAGTGATCCTCTTTGATGCAGAATAATGGAATAATTTGGCCATTTGCTGTCCAGGCCTCGCATCCAACAGAGATTTTATGCATAAAGAAGGTTTTTTGAAAGTTTCAATAGATGCCAAATATTAATTTCCATCCTTGACGAAGAAAGAAATGCAAATCACAGCAAAGTTGTGTTTATTTAATTAGTCTATTGATGCTGGAGCAGGCGGTCTGTCCCCCTTACAACTTGAAAGAACGGGACTCACGGCCTCAGTCAAAGGTTGTGTGTCGTCTCCCAATCATTAGCACACCTCGCTCTCCAGTGAGTATGTACCGACTAGAATTAGGGGCCATACGTTCGCTCTGAGAAACCTTCCGCTGGGCAACCCAGCAGCCAGCCTTCATGGGAGCAGGCTGATCTGCTCACCATGGCCCACGTGTGAAAAACAGGACTTTCTATTTTCTCTGTAAAATCAAGACCTCTGTTCGAACACATAAACATATTCTTCCTAATGTTGAATAACTAGAGATCACACTTGGAGTATGTTCAGCAGTAGAGAAGAGGAATTGGCAAACGCGCGCATTGTGACTGCAACGCAGTTTTACAGTTTTCACTCCAAAGGTACTTGAAAAACAACCTCAGACAAACAAAACTCTATTCCCTGATGATTGCCCTTTAGTCAGTGGGTTTCCTGGGGCTTCAGGCTGGGACATGCCTCTCTGTGATGTAATGCAGCACAGAAAGCCTCTCAAAGTTCAGGGCCTGTTCCTCTGCGTCCACTTGAAACCCCGCGGGGGACAGTATTGGGTGGGCTGAGGGCCAAGCGTTCAGTGCACCTGAGCTTCCGGACGCTGCACAGTTGGCGACTGGCGGGGATGGGGTCTGGCAGTTCGTATGGGGTGTCCAGACGCTATTACGCTGAGACACTTTGGGGTCAAGAAGAATTTTACAAGCAAGGAAACCGAGAGGCTCGGATTTAAGTGACCTACCCATAGTCTGAGGAAAAGACCCTCAGAAATTGCTCAACGCTGGGCAAACTGGGATTTTTGCTTTTTCTTCTTTTCATTTAGAAATTTTTCTAAAAGAGAAAGACGGATGTCATACGCAGCCTTTATACAGACACCGCAAATAAACAGGCCCCAGAGGGGGAGTATGGGTGATTTAGAACCCAGCTTCTTGCCAAAGGGATGGGTCTCAGAGCTGATTTGGTCTGTTCAACAGCATCTGTGCAAATACTGGTAATAAGGGAGAAGGTGCCCAGGCCACGCACCCTTCCACCAATGCAGCTGGGCCACCAGGACGCCACATCGGCCTCCTCCTCAGAGGATAGCCCTGGCTGGGCGCGGTGGCTCACGCCTATAATCCCAGCTACCTGGGAGGCTGAGGCAGGAGGATGGCTTGAGCCCAGGAGTTTGAGACCCGCCTGGGCAACACAGCAAGACCCCATCTCCATGAAAACTTTAAAAATTAAGCAGGCATGGTGGTGCATACCTATAGTCCCAGCTACTCAGAGGCTGAGGCAGGAGGACTGCTTGGGCCCAGGAGTTTGAGGTTACAGTGAGCTATGATTGTGCCACTGCACTCCAGCCTGGGTGACAAAGCAAGATCCTTTCTCTAAAAAATAACAACAACAATAATAAAATTTTTTAAAAAGTTTAAAGGTGGCTTTGTATGTAGCTTTCCTGAGATTTTAGAGAGGTAGAGAGAAGGCCTGAGAAAAAATGATATTCTCCCTCCCAGGCCCGAGTTAGGAGCCAGCCAGCCAGAAGTGGCCCTGCATGCTCTGGCATCTGGGGTCTCCATCTCAGGGAAGGCCAGAGGGCCAGACCAGAGTGCCTCTGGGAGCTGAGGAAAATTCCAGAAGCTCAGGGCTAAGAGGGGGGTTAAGTGTCCCCTGCTCTTAAGTAAATGAAAGTAGCCTGAGCTGCGGTTTCTACACAGGGGCCCCTGATCTGGTCGCAGAGGAGGACAGCAGCCCTTCCCAGAGGATTTCCTGGGCGGCAGTTCCCAGGGTGAGGGCCTGGGCTTCCGCGCTAGACCCTGATCAGGGATTTTAGACGTGGGAGTCACCGCAGTGGCCATCTAAACATCCAAACCTGATCATTCCCACCTAAACCAACTGTGGTGCCCAGTGCTCCTAAGACAAAGTCCTAGGGTCTCTTCTGGTGCTGCCCAAGTCTCTACCCACTCCAAGGCCAGGCCACTGAGCCGCTTGTCCTTCTCACTCTCCCGCTAACTCCCGGACCCCTCCAGATGGGAGACATCACTGCTCTTCCTCTGCTGCGAGGTTACCCACTGCCCACCCTCAGCCTGAGGCCTGCAGCCTAAGTCTCCCCTTTGAGGATGCCTTCCTGGACCCCACACTGGGTCGAAGAGTTCCATTTCAGCATCCCACACATCTGTTTGAATATAACTTAGTCGTTATAAATAAATGATTGTGTAACTAATGACTGTGTCTCTTCTTCTCCATTAAGCTGTCCCCAGCACCACAGCAGACACTCGGTAAACAAGGGGTGAACAGCCCTGTGTGGCAGCAGCGAGGTGCAGCACAGAGGAAGGGACGGGAGGCCTGGGCTCTCGTCCTCCCTCTGCCGCAGCTTTACCCCAGACTGCAGACAGCCCGCAACGCCTTGACCCTGTTCCCTTCTCTGTGCTGCTTCACCCTCTGCTCTCTGAGGACCTTCCTCCAGCCTGGTCTAGTCCAGCCCTGGTCTTGGGAAAAGCATGATGTCAGGGAAGTTTCTCTGCAAGACAGGGCCCCTGCTTCCTCCCTCACTTCCCTGCTTCCCTCCCCAGCCTGCCTCCTGGGCCTCACTCTGCCAAGAGTTGCTTCCTGCCATGGCCGAGTGAAAGGAACAGAAGAAACTAATTTGAGCTAAGGAGATAGCTTCACGTGTTATCTTCAGACAGCTGCCACGTTAACAGGTACCTGCCCCAGGCAAGAATCTCTAAGGATAGTGGGGATGTTGGGGGAAGGGTGAAGCTTTGGGGTGGAAGCCTTTTTTTGGTGCCTTTCAACAGACCCTGGGGGTCATTGATTTCCTGAAGGACTTGATCATTTATGCAACAAAAATATTTGTGGCCTGGGGTGTAAAAGAGAGCTTATAGTGGCTTTGTTAATGTGGTGAGCGTTTCAGAGGCCTCAGTTGGGAGCATTTGCTGGTCAGGCCTGGGGTGGAACTAAGCAATCTAGCTCCCTGGAGATCTTTCAAACAATAGTAGCTCCGCAGAGACAAGAACAAGGAGAAGCGGACAGAATGAGACTTAATTTTCTTAAGATGGTAATACTCCCCAAATTGATCTACAGATTCAACACAATCCCAATCAAAATCCCAGCTGCTAGTTTTTGCAGAAGTTGATAAATGGATCCAAATTTTAATATGGATCCAAATTTTAATAAGGGGCCCCCAAATAGTCAAAACAAACTTATAAAAGCACAAAATTAAGAACTCATAGTTCCCAAATTCAAAAGTTACTACACAGCTACGGTAATCAAGACAGTGTAATACTAACATAAAGATCAATGGAATAAAATTCAGAGATCAGAAATAAACCCATATAGTTAATGGTCAATTGGTTTTTGACAAAGGTGCCAAGATCATTCGATAAGGGAAAGAATAGTCTTTTCAATAAATGGTGCCAGAACGTCTGGGTATCCACCTGCAGAAGAATGAATGTGGACGCCTACCTCACACTACATACAAAAAATTAATTCAAAATGGATCATAGTAGACCTCATCCTAAGAGCTAGAACTGCAAATCATTAGAAGACATAGGCATAAATCTTCATGACCTTGGATTAGACAATGGTTTCTTAAGAACAACCCCAAAAGCACAGGAAACAAAAGAAAAAATTAGATCAACTGAACTTTATCAAAATTAAAAACATTTGCACTCAAAGGACACTATCAATAAAGTGAAAAGATAACCCACAAAATGGGGGAAAATATTTGCAAATCATATATCTGATAAAAGACTTGTATCTAGAATACATAAATAACTCTCACAACTCAAAACTTCTTAAAAACTCAATTAAAAAATGAGCAAAGAATTGGAATTCTCCAAAGACAGACAGATGGCCAATAAGTACCTGAAATGTCACTCAACATCATTAGTCATCAAGGAAATGCAAATCAAAACGACGAGATACCAGTTCACATACACTAGGATGACTAGAGTGAAAAAGACAGATGTGGGGAAAAAAATAGATGTGGAGGATGAGGAGAAACTGAAACCTCCTACATTGCGGGTGTGGATATAAAAGGGCGCGGCAGTTTTACAAAGCGGTTTGACAGCTCCTCAAAAGGTTAAACACAGAGTTACCACATGACCCAGCAGTTCTGCTCCTGAGTCCACACCTAAGGAGAGAGATTTGGGGTACTTGCTACAGGAAGAGCGTGACGGAAGGAGAAGCTGGGAATCCCTGCTCCTTCCTCTTGGGGAAGACGGGCCCGGTGAAGAGGGCGGTGTAGTTCCGCAGGGTTTTCCTCCTTCCTTGGGGCTCACAAAGACCACTCACTGAATGGACGCGTGAATGGATGAGTAACCTGCTGAGGGCCTGCGAAGGCCCAGCCTTCTGCTGCTGGCGTTCTGGAGGACACGTGGGGCCAGGGCATGACCTGTGGCGCCTGGGACGCCACAGCCCGCCAGGGCGGCGAGCGCCGCTGCACAGCTGCGTGCTGCTTCACCTTCCGCCCACATGGTGCTCGGAAAACCTCGGTGCGCGCAGGTGCCTCCTGGGCGAGTCCGTGTGGGCATGCGCACAGCGCCGGGCAGCGCTGATGGCTGGAGCCCGGCTTAGGGACGGGATGGCAGACCCTGAGAGCTGGCTTCCTCCTTTCTTCCGGTTCTGCCTGAGGCAGGTCTGAGGAGGTCTGAGGATTTCTGAGGCGTGAGGAGCTCGTTTTCCCCACGGGGAACGGGGAAGGCCCGGCTGCTGGCGCGTTTGCTGGAGAGGAGGCCTGAGAGGAGGTAAGGACCGAGGCCTGTCTGAGCGCTGCCCCGCCCCCTGGAGGCCCTCCCTAGGCTGCGCCCCATCCTCAGGCACCAGCCCCTCCCTGCTCTCGCAAACTCTGCTCCCAGGAAAAGGCCTGACCCCAGGCCCTCAGTGTGCATCCCGGCTTCCCCACCTGGGAAAGGGGTGGCTCAGGGAACGGAGTCTCAGGACTCCGAGTCCATTTTGTTTATGTATTTATTTTTTTAGAGGCAGGGTCTCACTCTGTCATCCAGCCTGGAGTACAGTGGCACCATCATAGCTCACTGCAGCCTCAAACTCCTGGGCTCCAGCGATCCTCCTGCCTCAGCCTCAGCCTCCCAAGTAGCTGGGACTACAGGCGCGCACCACCACGCCCAGGTAATTTTCTTCTATTTTTTAGTAGAGACCGGGTCTCCCTCCTGCTCAGGCTGGTCTTGAACTCCTGACCTCAAGTGATCCTCCCGCCTTGGCCTGCCAGAGTGCTAGGATTACAGGCGTGAGCCACCATGCCCGGCCCCAGATACGTCTTAAAAAGAAGTCCAGGTAGGGTGAGGGCCAGTGTAACAGCTGCCATGCTCTTTCAGAGACACTGAGACCATCCTTCCCACTGTAGTTCATCAGAAAATAACTTCCTAGAATAGACAGTGCTGTCAGCACCTTTCTGCCGACCACAGACTATTCTGGGCAGTATTTTGAGAATGAAACTGACTTATTAAAAGCTTGCAACAGGAGGCAATGTGGCCAGAGTTGACTTGACTCTCTCGCTGTGGGGAGAGCCCTGGGCTGTGACCTGAGGGTGAGTCCCTGTGAGGCAGGAGATCAGAAAAGGGAACACAGGTGGGGCGGAATGGTAGGAACAAAATTAGGGTCACGGATCAGTGAGAACAAAGCTATGGTCAAGCTGCTATTGTAACCATTATAGAAACACCTTCCTTGCTCCCGTTTGGGGAAAGCCCCTCCGGAGGCGCCTGCACAGATGGAGGGCAAGAGTGTCTTCAAGTGACTCTGGCTTCCTTATACGTCATTACCACAAATTATCCCCCCCACCATTGGCTTTGGAAGCCATGACACATCCAGGTCTGAACAAATAAAGTAAAACAAATCCCCGCCCAACAGAGGGGAGGAGGTGACATTCTCATTGGCTTTGGGGACAACAATGCAAGAGAGAGGGAAGAAAAAGAGAAACTTAACAGGACCCCAAGGCCACTGTCCACTCTGACCCCTTCGGAGTGTGCCATTCCCTGCTTGCTTTGAGGAGTGGGTTTGCTAAATAAAACTTTCTGCTTATGTTTCGCTACTTTGGTGTTTGGCATCGATTCTTTGTCTCCAAATACAAGGACCGAGGACGATCATTCGCCAGTAACGCCTAGGGCAGGTAGCAGTGGCCTGAGCGCTTGGTTCCCTTGTCCCCACTGTCCCACACAACCCCGGGTAAGTCACTTGGGTCTCATTTCGCTTGTCTGTAAAACAAAGCTGGTATTGGGTGTTCCCAACAAGGGGTGTCACCATGGGGAAACAAAAGACGACCAACCAATGGACGTTTTCTCAGTGTCCACTAAAGGTCCAGTGGATAATGAGCGTGTTTGGAATGAAACAAAAGAACCCTCCACTTTCACCAAAGAAAATAAGGGCCCCCAGCCTCTGGGGTGGGCAGGAGCTCCTTTTCCTGGACGTTTTCACTCCGCCCTGCAGGAGGGGACCGGGCCTGACACCGCGACGCTGGGGGCTCCCGCTAAGGAAACGCGGGGCGGGGTTTGGGGAATGGCGCTCCCCGCCCTGGCCCCGCCCGCCGAGCCCGCGGAGCATCCGCCAATGAAGCGCCGAGGAACGCCATGACCTCATCAGGGGACTCCCTCATTGGCTGCCGCCGCCGCGCCTGATCTGCTTGTTCCATTAGAGCCCCAGGGAACCGCGCGGCCCCGGCCCCCTGGGTGGAAGGCGGGTTGAGTTGACCAGGTCTGCAAGCCTCGAAGGGCTCCTCTGCAAACAACAGACGCCTGCGAAGGAAGAGTCTGCTTTCTGCCAAAACAACTCGGTGTTCCTTTCACCCAGCCACACTGGTCTCTGCGCTGACCCGTTGACGGGCGTGTTCCCGGCATGTAGCTGGTGCCTTCTTCCCCCTTCCTCTCATAAGCACCCGACAGATCACACTTACCTTTCCGCTTATTTCAATCTTGTATTTTAATGAGTTTTCTCTTGTTTCTCAACGGATGAACTTTTCAAGCCCGACCTTACTGTGGAATGCTAGTGATCATCTCCTCCCACATTCAACCTGGGAATTTATCACCTAACACACCCAGAGAGGGGACACGACTTTCACAAGGTCATACGGCAGGTTAGTTACAGACATGGAAATCAAACCCAGGTCTCCTCACTCCAAGCTCGTTGTCACACGCCTTTTGATTTTATTATTATTATTTTTAATCTGCTGCCTGACAGCTCGGGACAGGAATTACCGTCCAGGCCCCGCGGCTTGGCGGGGAACCCGCGGCAAACAGGATGACCCGGGTTTCTTCGCATCCCGGCCACTTTCATTTCGCCAGGACGGAATCACGGACAGAGCCGAGGACCTCCTGCAGTAGCACTCTCATTTTACAAATGAGGACATTGGAAGGACGGGACATCCTTCTTCTCACTAAGTGATGACTCCTAACCGTGGGAAGGAACAGAATGCCCCGCTGGTCCCAGGGAATGGTCCTTCAGTCAGCCTCGTGTGAGCACTGCAAACACTTGATCTGGGAGTAAGAAAACAAGCAGAAGGGTTTGTTTGCTTCACCAGCTGCCGGCAGCTCAGATGAACCTTCATCTCCAAACCTTCTGACCAGCAGGTGCTTTGCGGCAGGAAAGGAGACCAAGCTGTGGGGTTCTTCTCATCTGACAGTCGAGGCGATCTGGGACTGAATGTGTCTGAACACCGTGACCCTATTTTGAGTCCACGGTTTTTGAAAACTCAGGACCCTTCTGACAGAGGGTGAAAGGTGGCGAGCAGACTA
The DNA here is from genome assembly GCF_000956105.1 of Propithecus coquereli. Taxonomy (NCBI): domain Eukaryota; kingdom Metazoa; phylum Chordata; class Mammalia; order Primates; family Indriidae; genus Propithecus; species Propithecus coquereli. The sequence goes on from NW_012152463.1 coordinate 477,720, forward strand.
GGCCTGGCTCAGGGGTAACCTCCTCCAAGAAGGCTTCCTGGAGCACCCCTCACAGGTAGTCCTGGTACTCCTGCATCCAACAGCAGAGCTGCTGTTCACTTTTTTCCCCACTAGACTGTGAGTCCCTTGAGGGATGGGATCGTACCCCATACAGTGTTGTATCCCCAGTGCCTAACACTGTGTCAGCACACAGTCAGTGCTCAGTAAATGTTTATTGAATGGTGGAAACCTTGCATGCTAGTGGCCTTGTGCAGGGGAAGATCGCTCATAATTCCTAACAGAGGCAGATTCTGTGTTTATGAGGTTCCTTCTCAGAAAATGAGAATTAACTTCTTTTTTAGTAATAACGTGTTTGAAGTGAAAACTTCAAAACTGTTTGCTAATACAACTCCCTAAGAACAACCAGGTCCCTTTTGCTTACCCAGTTCCTGATTTCTCTTTAAAACTCCAGATGTGTGAATCAATTGCATCGTTCAAATCAAACCACTCCCTGTGTTTTCTTCTGTGCCTGTCTGCTAGGAAGCTCAGGAATCAGTTCAGTCTCACTCTCAGAAAGTCTCCTCCCTCTTGGCACATACAGTGCTCTCCCCTGTATCTGAATGGTTTCTGATCTTCACTTTGCTGTTCATTTGCAGGTGTAGGTAGGTATTTTATCATAAGCCCACTCTTTGCCTTTCTGGGAGAAGGTAGGGCAGGTGGTATATAGAGTAACAGGGAAGTATTCCCAGAACTCTGTGAGAAAAACACTCATGAAGAGTCCTATTACACGAGGATTCCTATTACACAGGCTTAAACCGAAATCAGCTTGATTGTTATCGTATCCAAAGCCCATGAAAGGCTGGCCTGGATGGAGACGAGAGGTAACAATTCACAGAGCCTGTCCGGCCTCATCCTCAGCAGGGGGACATAGACATGGGACATGTGGATATTCTCAACCCTGGAGAAGTGGCTGAGCAGTGGGACCAAGATGACTCACTGAGATTTTCCAGGGCTGGACGACGACCTTCTTGAGACTTCCCCTCTGCAGTTCTGAGTCCATACCTGCCAAGCAACCTCCTAAGGATGACCTCAGCTTTGCATGCATCCTGACTGTGGCCATGGGGTCTCCCGGGTATGGGATACTGGGGGATGGCTTTCATTGTAAATCAGAGTCAGCATGGGGTTCAAACAGCGGTCTCTGGTGGGTTTTACCAGTGGGACTAGGCAGAGCACCCTGGAACACTGATGTCATTTCTAGGCTTGCAAAGCCAAAGGGCACTCTTAGACCATGGTTTCCACGGCTGCGTCTTGCCATGCCCAGGCCTACCCTGAGCAGCCAGCCAGCCTCCTCCGTCTGGCTGTCCCTCTCAGATGGCAAAAGATGGCAAATTACAAGCACCAGCTTCAGTGCCTGCAGCAGAGTTGCCCAGCAAGTTTTCCATGGGTTGTGCCTACAACAGGAATCACGGCTCCAGGCCCTTGGGAAGAAAGTCAGGAGACCACCCCCTGGTCCCCCCACTCAGGGAACTTCAAGGGGGCAGGGCACAGAGCCATCTTGAATCCCTCCTCAGAAAGCCTGCTGAAAACAATGGCACTGATGCAGCATTTATGAACAACAATCTTGCTCATAAAAGCAAACCTGGACGCCTGTAATCCTAGCACTCTGGGAGGCCGAGGCGGGAGGATTGTTTGAGCTCAGGAGTTCGACACCAGCCTGAGCAAGAGTGAGACCCCGTCTCTACTAAAAATAGAAAGAAATTAGTCGGACAACTAAAAATATATAGAAAAAATTAGCCGGGCATGGTGGCGCATGCCTGTAGTCCCAGCTACTCGGGAGGCTGAGGCAGAAGGATTGCTTGAGCCCAGGAGTTTGAGGTTGCTGTGAGGTAGGATGATGCCACGGCACTCCAGCCCGGGCAACAGAGTGAGACTGTCTCAAAAAAAAAAAAAAAAAAAAGCAAACCTGGGCACTGGAGGTTTGATAAACCTGGAAGAGGTACAATTCTAGTGTGGCACATTCACACCATGGAATATTACACACCAGAGAAGAGAAGGAACCACAACTGTGTGCAACATCAAGGATGAATTCAGGAACACGACAAAAAAGCAGGTTGCAGAGCATGACACCATTTTTAGAAAGCTCAGAAACAAGCAAAACCAAACAACTTTATATAATATGTAACCTTATATATAAGGTTACATATATATGTAACATAATATGTAACATAATATGTAATACATAACATGTAACCTTATTTATAAGGTTACATATTATACCCATATTATAAGAAGTGGCAGAAAGAAAGGTTAGTGATAAAACTAGTTTAAAAACAAAGCAAGGGTGTAATAAACACAAAAATCAAGATGTATTAATAGTTGACTCTGGGATAGTCAGTAGTTTCACTGGTGTTCATCTTATTATTTTATTACATAGGCGCCCCTCAATTCTATGTATTTTGGTATGTATCAAATATTATGTAATTACAAGCCAGCCGAAGGCACTGCAGCTATCATTACTCACACCCCAGGCCTGCAAGCTGTGGCGCGGTTTCCAGGTTCCCCACAAGTGTTGCTGCAGCGACCGCCCACAGCACCAGCTGCCGATGGCTCACACCTCCTGGGGCCCCAGAGCACGTCCCTGGCTTTGGCTAGAGATGACAGGGCTACTGCCCTGGCAGGATGAGGTCAAAGGTTAGAAGTGACTGTCTCTCTGGTAGCACACTGAGGCCCCTTATGTTTCTTATTTCCGATTTCTGTCTCCCCCTTAAACCCAAACATTGGCTTCAGGAAATCGATTGCCATTTCCCTGGGGGGCTGCCCCTGGGCTGTACAGTTTTGGAGCCTCACCACCTTCCTCCTACTCGTTCATTCATTCCACACATGTTGACAGAGCACTTACCGTGTGCCAGGCACGGTTCCCAGTGCTGGGGCTGCAGCAGTGAACAAAACCACACAAAAACCGCTGCCCTCCTGGAGCTTACCTTCTAGCGAGGGGAGACAGATGACACATGCTAAGGGAATAACTCTAGATCAGGGGTGACAAGAAGAAAACTATAGGCAGAGTAAGGGGATGGGGTGAAAGGAATGAGTTTAGACAGAGTGGTCAGGGAAGACCTCTCTAAGGATGTGACCTCAGGGCAGAGACCTCAAGGAAGTGGAGGAACCACGTGGGTTTCTGGGGAAGAGGCTTTAGGCCATCACCACTGCTCCTGGCAGCCCTCCAGGATCTCGCCTGGCGACAGACTTCCTTCCTGGCCATCTTCCCCTTGGCTTCTTTATTGCCAGTCAGTGCCAGGCCTCCAGGCTGGATTGGGCCTATAGGCTGTGAGTTTTCACATCCTTGTCAAACCTGTAATACCTGAATGCCTGGAGAAAAAGATGGTGGCTTAATTGCTATTATTAGCATGAATGACTTCTTACTCCTGAGTTTACCTGAGTGCCACCTGCAGTGAATTCACCTGGAAAACCACCTGCAGACTCTCTCCTCCTATGATCACTTGTACCACTCTGGGGTGGTTGTGGCAGCTGCCACAGCAGCTGGAGCAATGGGTAAGGACCAAAATATCACAGAGGTGGGAATGAATCCAGAGATCACGGGGCCTAGCTTTTAGGCTCCACACCGTGAAGGCCCAGAAGGTTCTTTCTCCCTGGATCAGATGGACAGTGTTTGTCAGCCTCTGCTCCCAACCCCTCAGCGCTCAAGCAAATGGTCGGAAGAATACTGTGGTGGGCGCTGGCTGCCTCCAAGGTAGAAGCCTGGAATATAGTCACGTATATTTATGACCGTGGTGTTCAATCCTAAGGAAAAGCATGTGCGGGCTGATTCTAGACCTTGGAGATCTGCAGCCTTGTTCATTCATCCATACAAGCTCCTACACCGTGCCAGGCCCTATGCTGGGTGCACAGAGACACAAGCTCACACGTATTGCACTTTCTCCGTGTACTAACACTGCTCTGTGTGCTTTACCTGTGCCTCCTCATTAATTCTCAACCAACTCTATGGAGCAGGTATCACAGCCAAGAAACTAAGGTAGGGGAGGCGAAACGCCACTGCCCAGGCGGCACCCTGCCCTCATGAAGACAGTTTATCAGCTATCAGAGAGGCAGACAGGTGGACCCTAATGGTTTACCTTACAGTGTGGCCACTAAGGCAGTATGAACGTTAGTCATCGTGACAGTGTTCCTTCACAGAGGGAAACAGCAAGCACTGTCACACAGGATCTGTCAGATGTTGAGCAAGGCTTCTCAGCGACCTTTGGCCTGTGTCTGAAAGAATGCTCAGGAATTTGCCTCCTGAACCAGAGGGACAAGAACATTCCAGGCAAACATCTGGAGAGACAGATCTCTTGCTGGAGCTGGGAGGAGAATGTAAATGTTTGGAGGGGGAAGGGGAAATATCTTCTGTGGAGATTTCCTTCTCTTTCCCTTCCTATTCCCTCTGGGTGGAGGCAAAGGGACCAGGGCACCAAAAGGTCCCCTGTTCAAACTGTATTTCCCTTTTCCTGGGGCTTTCCAGTGTCTGAGGCCCGTCAGCTGAACTTCATCACCTCAGAGGTTCTTGGGGTGCCTGGAAGTTATGCTGGTCCTGTCAGAAAGCATCTCCCCATCTGCCCTCCTCACATCTCTTAGTGTCTGAGTTTCAGCTTCCTCGTCAGCAAGCTGAGGCCCGCAGTGTCTGTTCTTCACAAACCCCAGGGCTGTGGAGGGGATGAGAGATGAACCCGCACGTGAGAGCCCTTGGAAAGCTGGAATAAGGCACACCTGGGGGGGATGGTGATGACACTTAGTGCCTCCTCATGGTGATGGGCTACATGCCGTTCCAGACTGATGGATTTATTCTTAAATGCAAGGTCCAGAATCCAACACCCTCACCGCCACCACAGCTATGTCCTGGGCGGTATTCTCAACACTGTAGCCACAATATAGTCCTAAAATGTAGGTCAGATCGTGCCATTCTTCTGTTAAAAGCCCTGCATAGATGCCCTATCTCTCTAGAGCAAAAGCCAAAATCTCATAATGGCCCACTAGGCACTATGTGAACTGTAACCACCACCCCCGCCTCTCTGAGCTCATCTCCTGCTTCGTCCCCCCTCACTCCAGCCACTCTGGTAGCCTCTTTGCTGTTTCTGCAACTCACCAAATGTGCGCTAACCCCAGGACCTTTGCACTTGCTGTCCCTCTGCCTGGAATGCTCCTCCCCCAGAGATATCCTCATGGCTCTCTCTCACCTTCAAGTCTTTGTCAAATGTCACCTCGGCAAGGCCATCCCTGACCATCTTGTTTAAAATTGCAACACCCCCAACTTCTCAACTCATTACCCTCCTCACTGGCCCCTGCCCTGTTTTTTTTTTTTTTTTAATTTCAGCATATTATGGGGGTACAGATGTTTAGGTTACGTATATTGCCCTTGCCTCCCCCCTCCCCCCCAAGTCCGAGTTTCAAGCGTGTCCATCCCTTGGATGGTGCGCATTGCACTCTTTGTGTATGCAAATACCCGTCCCCCTCCCCCTCCCCCCTTGCCCTGTTTCTTTAAATAGCCATTTTTAACTTTCTAATTTACTACTTTGTTTTGCTTATTTATTCCCGTCTGGAATGCAAGCTCCACCTAGGCAGAAATTTTGTCTTTGTAGTTCACGGCTGTATCCCCAGCACCTAAAACAGTGGCTAATACGTAGTGACCAATCACTACATAGTTGTTGAATAACTGAAAGAATGCACAACTCCACATTTGCCCCCAGCTCTAGGCCAAGACAGGAAACCCCACTGGTGACTTTGCATTCTCCCTGGAGGGCAAGGGAACTGGCATCTGAGCGGGTAGCAGTCCTGGCCTGGCTCAGTGCAGATAGACATTTATGGAACCCCTGGCAGGTGCTGTGATGTCTCCACCCTCCTCTGGCTGGGTGGGGGCTCAGGCTGCTGGGGCAGAGGGGAACCTGCTAAGGGGCACAGGCCAACCAGGCCCAGGGCCCAGAAGGGATCACAGGCAACTGGAGATGTCAGGGCAAGCTCAGGCAGGTCCCCCTCATCCCAGGCCCACTAGTCCTGACTGGCCGGTGACTTGCCCCAGGGTGGCTGCCCTAGCTTGGCCCTGTTCCTGAAGGTCCAGCACACTCTCAGCCCCTCCCTGGCCTCCTCCCCATCTCTCCTCTTCCTCGCCCCTTCTCTTCTCCCTGCCCCCATCCTGCCCCGACCCCCACCAAGCCCCTCGGCCTTCTTCACGTCTCCCCGTCCCCACCACACGCCCCTTTTCCATCCACCTCAGGTCTCCACCCCGGCCCCTCGACACCCCCAGTCCCTTTCCCTGGCCTCCGCAGCCACCCCGCCCTTCCTTGCGCCTCCCCGCGCCCCGGCCCCGGCCCCGGCCCCGGCCCCGGCCCGCGCTGCGGCTCCGGCCCTGGCCGGCAGGGGCCGCTCCTCGCGGCG
>NW_012152463.1:484556-495694 GCF_000956105.1 Propithecus coquereli
GCGGGGCCAGGGGCTGGGGGAGCCCGGGGTGCCCCGGAGTCACGCGGTGTGGGGGACGAGGGGGCGCTAGAGGTTGTGCCGGCGCCCCTGGGTTCCAGCGTGCAGGGCGGGCTTCTTTGGAGTCTGGGGCACATGGGGGCTCTGGGAGGTCAGGGGCCGGCCTTGGGCTTCTAAGAAGTTGGAGGTGATGGGGGGACTCCTTCAGGACATTCGAGTGAGTGTAGGAGTCCAGAGTGTGTGTATGGTGTACTCGGGGAATTAGGATGTTTTTATGGGGGTCCTGCGAATGTGGGTGTTGAACAGAGACCCTGGGAAACATGGTTTGTAAACATATGTTGTTCAAGGGGCTCCAGGTAGAAGCTCAGGCTGGGGGCTGGTGGGGGTGGTGGTGGAAGGCAGGTTGGGATGTGTGTTCAGAGAGTAGCCTGTCAAGGCTGCAGACTAGAGAGGTAGAGATTGGGAAGACAGGGGAAGTAGAGTCAGGAGAGTCAGGAGGGAGAGTATTGTGGAGAGAGTGGGAATATGGTTGGAGAATGTTGGGAAATGGAGTTGGGTGTGCGAGGGGTCGGGCCTAGACCAGGAAGGGGTCTGAAGGAGCCTCTGAGTAGGAGCCTGGTGCCTGCAGTTGGTCCATGACCCCTTTGAATTGGTTCCTATACCCAGTCAAATCAAAATTGCATCTAGAATGCCATTCCAGTGCACAGCTCCACGTGGCCTTATTTGTTTTGGAAGCAAGTATCTTTAATATTTGCTTGTCTTTCAGTACCTGCCAAAGTGCTGGCACCAGTACAGTGGTGAGAGGGCAGAGGTTTTTGTCTTATTTCATTTCGGGCTTCCTAGGACTGGGTGAGCACATGTTGGTTGAATAAGTGAATGAAAGAGTGAATGAATGAATGGCACTGCTCTAAGAAAGGACATTTGCACTGTTTTCAACCTTCTCACTTCAAACAACCTAGAAAGCAAGAGGAATATCACATGTCCTCATCACAGATGGTTCTTGTTTGTGTCTTATAGTGTTAGTGCCTTGAAATAAGAACTTGGTTTTGTGCACTCTCAACTATAGTCCCTTGGTCTGGGCAAGTATTTTCTGGGTGAATATAGGCGCCTTGACGGTGCCAGGGGCAAAGACTCTCCCTGGGCTCAGCTTGGTGGAAAATGTTGATTCTTCTTAGTTAAGATAGCATTTGAGGAAATGTTCAGTCCCCTGGGCGCTAAAGGCTGCTTGACCTTGCCCTTCCCTGTATAGCTCACCTGCTTGTTCTCTTCTCTGCTTACCTGCAGCATTTTCTCTTTTCTTCTCAGAGTTGGACAATCCTGGGTCTACTTTGTCACTTCCCAGCTGTGTGGGCATAATGATACCTTCTGTGCAGGTTGTTGATGTTAAGATTAAATGGATTCATTTGTGAGTCTCCTGTTTTTTCCCTCTGAATCCACTTGTTTCCTGTTCTCTTTGGTCAGTCATTCAACCAATATTTGTGTGCCCACCTGTGCCAGTCACAGCCTGACCAAGTCCCTTCCCTCATGCACTCACCCTCCTCTGAGGAGGAGACAGATGGTAAGCAAATATGGAATAAATAAGCAGGATAGCTTTAGATAGTGAGAACTGATTTAAAGCAAACAGACAAGTTAATGTGATTGAGAATGACAGACAGACGAGGAAGGATTCAAGCTACAGTGGTCCCTGGAATGAGAGGGTAGGTGGGCTTTTGGTGGATTGGGCCTATCTTGCTCACCTTTCAGGTCCTCTGCAAGGCTCAGCCCTCTTCTCTGGGCCTGGTCACTGTGGCCTAAGCTATAGTCGTGAGTGGGGCTCGGGCAGGTGGGGTTTGCAGGGCACTGAGATCCATGGGTCTGTGTGCAAGTTCGGTTTTGGGAAACTAATGAGAGATAGATTTTTGTCCCGGAGACTCACATGGTGAGTATCAGCTTTTGATGGCAAAAGGTCACCCAAACTTGAAAAGGTCAGGGAGATTGCTTAGGAAGATAAAAAAGTAAAGCCAAAAAAAGGATGAAACAGAAAACCAGAATTATTGTGGCTTTCCTTAGTGTTCAGAGAAGTGTTTGAAGGAGGGTCCTTCCCTTCCTTCGGCTGATGATGTTTCCCTTGGGCTGGTAGTGGCATTTCTTCCTGGCTTTGGGGGCACCAGCCACCCTCTAGGCCATATTGGGTGGACTAGCCCAAGTTCTGTGCAGATTTTGCACAATCCTGAAGTTGAAGCATTTGCTGCTTAGAATAAGGATAGCAAGTTAATGTCATGTTTATCATACTAAGACAGTTACCTAGAAGGCAGCCATCGGCAGAAAAGAGCACAATCTTTGGACTGTCGGACTGCAGCCTGATTCTTGTGACCTTGGCCAAATCGCTTAACTACTCTGAGGCTCAGTTTCCTCATTTTAGAAGGGGGATTAAAAGACTTACCTTGCAGAGGTTGTTATGAGGATTAAAGGAGCTAATATCTCCCAGGGCTAGCCACAGAGCGTGACACCTTATTCATTTATTCATTCAGTCCATAAATACTGAGTACCTGCTATGTGTTAGCCACTGTTTTAGGCACTGGGAATATACCAGTGAACAAAACAGACAAAGACAACAAAAGCCCCAGCCCTTATGAAATCCACATTCTGTTATATTTAATAGTAGGGAAGGGGCAGGGAGACAGATAATAAGTAAAATCAGTAAGTAAAGCTTACGTACGAGATGTCAGATGGTGGTCAGTGCTATGAGAAGAATAAAAGGAAAGGAAAAGGCGCTTTGGCAGTGGTGGGGGTGGGGATGAATAGGGTGACCCTGGAAGGCCTCTCCGAGTCTGAGATAAGACCTAAGGAGGTAGAGAAGCAAGTTCTAGGGAAGGGACTTCAAGGACAGAGGAGTGGTGGGGCCGGATCCTGTAGGGCCTTGTAGGCCATAGTCAAAGCTTTGGCCTTTCTCCGAGGGAGATGGGGGCCACGGGAGAGTTCCGAGCACAGGAACCTCTCATTCCCAATGCTCCCACTTGCAGTGGGCTTCCCCGCCCGGCAGCATTAGCTCCTTAGGGGAGGGGAACATGGCAGCCCCTCTCCAGTAAGGACTCTGCACAGTGAACATTTTCAGAGCATGCTGCTCCAGCCTGATGCCTTGGAAATAAATTGGTTTAGACATTTTGCCAAGAGGTGGATAAGGAAGAAAAGGGCAAATGCCAAGTTGGAAACGGAACCCAGAAATCTGTCTTCTGCCTCACACCCCACTGTAGTCACCATTTTAATCATGCCATCTCAGAAAACTAAACTGTAGTAGCTATCTCTGTGCCCAGCCCTGGTGAGTCTCAGCAAGAGAATGATCCCATAAGTTAGCGCTATGGGGGAAGGTCCCACTGAAGTCTAGGCTCCTGCTGCCTGGAGTGTGGTCCAGGGATCAGCAGCATGGGTGTCACCTGGGAACATGGGAGAAATGCAGACTCTTGGGCAGCCCTGTCCTCTGACCTGCGCAGTCAGAATCTGCATCTTAGCAAGGGGTCCGGGCCTTTGTGGGCACTGGGAGGCCTGCGGCGCCCTGGCCTGGAGCTGAGGCAGCAGCCGGAGAACTCAGGGGTAAAGATGGAGAACTTCATGCCGGCTTCGTGTTGGGTCACAGGTCAGTCCTGGCCCTGGCAGGACAGTCCCAGCTGCTCTCTCTTTCCCTACAATGTCACCTTCCAGCCTCCCAAAAGGGTGAGGTCGCTGCCGTGTGTGAAAGTGCAGCGATCTGGCACCCGGGCTTAAATTTGGACTTGCCTGTAGCTGGCTGGGTTACTTAACCTCTCCGAGCCTGCCCTTCCTCACTGGTCACTCCGTTAGGGTGGTTCTGCAGGTTCAATGGGCTGATCCATGTCAGCCTCGGTGTAAACGCTGGTGTTGTTCTCTCAGCTGACTCAGTGTAACCGTGGGCAAGGCAGGCCAAGTCCTGGCTGTCAACCTGGCAGTGGAAAAGAGAGTGGGGGACCGAGACGTGGCACAGCTTAGCTAAGTGCTTGGTCAAGACCCCCGCTTATTTCAGTGAGAGAAACAGGCATCTGAGAGGCCTGCGCCTGCCCCAACAGACAGCTACTTCCTTTTCCGAGGCAGTGCCGGCTTCTCCTTCCCCAGTCTGCTAAGCTTCTTAGGCGAGCTCAGTTACGGAGCTCACTTAGAAAGATTAGGCCCCAAATGGTCGCTTCTCCCTCAGGGGATCATTGCCTGTCTGATTTGCTAATATTTCGAGACATTTTAATTACCTCTTGGAGACAAGTAGATAGGGGAATGGTGTCTGAAACAAAGAATATTTCTGGGGCAAGGTTTGGTTCCCAAATGTATCTGGACCATTAGGTGGGAATGAAACTCTTGCCTTTGCCAATAGCTGCTACTCATGTTGTTTGAAGACAGGGCACATATGGGATGTGGCTTCCCGCTTGGAGGCGCAGGCGGGACCCTGAACGTGCTCATTCCTTTGTAGCCTTCCCCAAAAGGGGGTCAGTCCATGGTGGATTGGGGGCTTCCCTGGCTGGCCTGAGGGTCTTCTCTGGAAACAAGGCTGAGGTTTAACTGAGAGTCTCTGCTGGGGGTAGAGGTGGCCCTGTTGTGTAGGGATGGCTTCTTTGGACATGCCTGGGGCACCACGGACTCCTAGGAGTCAAACTGCAGGGAAAGACACCAGTGAGACCTCCGGTGACCCTCCATCCTGGCTTTCTCAGGCCACCCATCCTGCTTTGAAATGCTCTGTCTTGTTGTTCTTTGAAGGATACACCTTGGTGGCAAACCATATGTCCTGATTTTGGGATTAGAAAGATTCACCTCTTTGACAATGATGGATTGATGGTGCCGAGCTAGGCACTGGGGCTCGTGGTCACGGTCCTCAGAACGGGAGCACCTTGACGTCTCATGGCTGTATGAAGCGGGGCTGGGACTGCTCAGCTCTTCCCCTGGCCTCATGCTTGGGGGCATTTTTCGGCTCTGAGTTGGGAGAGGACTTCCTGACGTTGACCTGCTTGCTCCAGCCAGCCTTTCCAGCACGCCCTCCCATCACCTTGCTGCGCAGCCTTCTTCTCCCCCACATCCCTAGTTTGGCCTTCTGGACTCTTCCACACACCTTGCTTATTGTCTTCCCACCTTTGCTCACACTATTTGACTCTGGAATCCTCTCTGCAGATCAAATGCCTCCGTATCTATCAAGGTCTGGTTCAAGTTCCTCCCAGCTGTCCTTCCTTCAGAGAAAAGGCTGTTTTTCTCAGAGAAGACAAGGATACAGTGTTAGAACCAGAGAAGACCTTAGAGATCATGTATTGCAGTTTTCAAACTGACATCGAGGAACTTCTCAGGGAACGTGCTTTAGGGGCCTGATGGTTGGGAGGGCAGGCCTCCCTCACTGAAGCGGTCACACCTTTCCTTAAAGTTTCCTTTGAAGGAAGGGCTAATATAGGAAGGGCTAATATACTTGAAACAAAAAACTTTGAAACCCATCGATCTAGTGCAGCCTCTTACAGATGAGGAAATAGGCCCAGAGAAGGAGGCGTCTTCCTTAAAGCCACCAGCCAGCTAGTGGCAGAAGCCAGCAGAGTAGATAAGAGCTTGGGCCCCAGCGTTCAGTTGCTCGAGTTCAAAGTGTGGCTCTTCCTGACTAAGAGGGTTACTTCGCCTTGCAAAGCCCCCTTTGTAGAGTGGTGACACACACCCAAAACCCTTTTTCTGAAGCCCTAGGAGCCAGACATGTTTCAGAATGCAGAATTTTTCAGAATATGGTATGTACCAGACATTGTGTGACACCGCCAATTGGGTCTGGGGCAGCACTTTGTCGTAAAACATGTTAGTATTTCTACATCAAAACATAAGAGCAGTGACGGCAAAAGGGATAAATAGACTATAAATAGTCTCACTTTGGTTCAGTTGAGATTTTGCTGCCCAATAAATGAGTAACATCAAAAACCAACTTTTGGTGTTTAGAGAGTTCTGCATTTCAGAAATTACAGATAAGGTATTATGAACCTATAGTAATAGTGTGAAACTTGTAGGGTGGTTGTAAGGACCAAGTGAAAAAAAACACCAAAATACCTAAAAGTGCTTCTTAGCACAGTTCCTGCGCAGAATCAGCCTTCACTAGGTACGGGCTGCTGTTTGCTGGTGGCGGGGGTGGTGTTAGCATCTCCCATCTCCCAGCTCAGGGCTGTTTCCCTCCCCTACACTGCCTGTCTTGGTGGTGCCTTGTTGCCTCACCAAATGGTCAGCTTCTAGAGGGCCAACGGCCATGGTTCTACTTTTGTGGCCCCACATCATGGAGTCAGGCTCATAGCATGTGCTACATTGAATTGGCCACAGACTTTGATGAGCCAAGGCCCCTGAGGGATTGGAACAGGCCTGAGGAGTAAGGCCAAGGGTGTCCAAAATGGAAGTGAGAGCCAAATTTCAAGTGATGACTCTGTCCAGGAAAAGTAGTGTCCTGCAAAGGCTGATGTTTGCTTTTGGGGCTGGCGTCACGTGAGTCTAGACTAGCCAGAGGCTCCCTGGTCGTCAGTCCAGCATTCTTCACCACCCCCTGTTTTCCTCCCTCCTGATTGAGCCCCAGTTTTGTTCAGCCATCAGCCCCCACCATGTGCCATGTGCTTCATTGTAGGTGGACCGTGACCCCAGCAGGTCCACTCCCTTGCCAGTGATTGGTTGAAGCATGAACACATACTTAGTTCTCGCCAGTGAGACATCGGGGAGCATTTGCTTGGTGGGGGTGGGGAGAGCTTCTGGGCAAGATTTTTTCACGCTTAAGAATGACACACATGCTTAAAAGGGAAGAAGTCGGCTCTCTTCTTCCCCTGGAAGTTGTTGTTCATACCCTTGAGGCCTGGAGCTGTGGCCATCTTGTGGCCATGATGGCATCTGGCCCCAGAGAGAGGCTGACCCTGGAGGGTAGGAGTTCAGAGACAAGAAGAATATGACCCTTGATTACATGGCTGAGCTGTTGATGGCACTGGGCCTGGAGCAGCCCTTGTCTGGACTTCCTATTATATGAGATAATAAATTCCTTCTTGTTGAAGCCACACTGAGTCTGGTGTTTGGTCATTCCTTGCTGCTGAAGGCGTTCTAATTGGTACACCTCCTCACTTTCCCAGAGCACGCCCTGTACCCCAGCTGCCTGGCCAGCCTTGCCTTGGGCACTGAGGAATTGCCTTTGCTCCTAATTCACACTGGACTCCCATGGGTGGATTCCTGCTCCTCCTGCCCCTCTGAGTGACCTAATGCTAGGCAGGTGGTAGAGGGTTGCAGGCCTTTGATATGCATGAAATCCAGTGTTTCTTATCTGAGAAGCCCAGGAAGAGGGAATAGATTTTCTGAGACCTTTCCAAAGTGTCCCCATCAGCCACCAAGACAAGAATGAGTGGTGTTTGGCAGTTGGGTGCCGTATAAAACATGAAGAACAGCCACAGCCACAGGAAACCTAGTGAATGGCGACAGCCTTATCTCCCTTGTGGTTTGTCTGTCCTTGGTCATCAAGTGTGGCGGTTGGTGGCAGCGCAGAACTATGCAGAGCAGACCTGTTTGGGCTCTTTCAGAAGTCCACCAGGCATGGTGTCAGAATCCTCATGCGTTTGCCCTTCAAGTGACCTTGTGCACATCTCTTGATCCTCTGAAACCTTAGTTATCTTGACTTCATGGGTGTTAAAACAAGTGCCAGTAGGGAAGAAGAGTGAACAGCATTTCTTGGGCAGCTTGTGTGTGCCGGACTCTGGGCCTGAACTTTTACACGGATCCCAGTTAATCATCACAACAACCGAATGAGGTCAGGGGTTGTAATTCTCATTCAGGGGATGAGTAGACTGAGGCTCAGAGCTGTTAATTGAGCTGGATTCTAGCCCACTTCTGACTAGTTCCATTATTCTTCTCCTACACTAATGTTTTTCTAAACTGGTTAGATCAAAGAATCACTTTGGCCTTGTTATATAGAACCCTGATTGCAGAGCCCCACTCCCAGAGGTGCTGATGCAGCAGGTCTGGGGTGGGGCCAGGATTCTGCAGTCTTTGGCTCCCAGATGCCAACACGGCCAGTACTTGACACACTTTGAGTAGCACTGAACTAAGGGACTCTGGACATTATAGATTCCCAGACATCTCCTCTCAAGGTGGCAATTCTCTTAGCCCAAGGAGCAGCTGGAATCTGCGTTTCTACACAGAGCCCAAGGCAGTTTGAGCAGGTGTGGGAGCCCCTGCTCTGAACCCCAATGGTTAGCATTTACCGAGCAACTACTGTGTGAGGGCACAGCCCCAGTGTAAGAGGGGCATTGGAAGAAACAGCAGTTCAGCAGCCAGGGAGACCTTATGGTTCAGGACTGTCACTCATGCTCTGGGCAGCAATATCACCTGGGGGCTTGTCAGCAACTCAGATTCGCAGGCCAGGCCCAAGCTTCTGCTTCAGTAGGTCTGAGCAGTGTTGGGATTCAGGAAGCAGGGTTATTAACTAGTGCCCTAGGTGACTATGATGCAGGGAGTTCCAGGACCAGACTTTAGACATGATTGTCCAGGTGGGAGACAGAGTGTGACCGCACAGCCTGAGGAGAGCAGTGACGGTGTCACTTACAAGATACACAGGGTGCAGCAGGGTTACTGGAAGGCTGAGGCCATGGTGGGCTTAGGTGGCCATGGGTAAGGCCGACAGAGTGCTCGGAAGAGGGTCTTGGGCAGGATGGTGGTGTTAGGGTGACCAACTTGTCCCAGTTGGCCTGAGACTTTGCTGGTTTTAGCACTGAAATTCCCGAGACCTAGGAACGGCCTCCATCCTGGGCAAGCAGGCCAGTAGCTCACCCTGTCAGATGGGTGGAGGCATTTTAGCAAAGGAGAAAGGAACCTGGTGCAGAAGAAAGCAGGGGGCTTTGCCCTGTTAGACCCAGGTCCAGATCCCGGTTCTGACACTTCCTGTGTGTCTGGCCTTGGGTGAGTTGCTCGGCTTCTCTGAACCTCACTCTTTATCTCCAAGGCTATTTTGAGGCATAGATAGTGCAGTTTCTGGCACCAGCGTCATCTGAAAGCAGCCTGACTGAATTAGGAGTCCTGTGTGTGGAAGGAGGGCAGAAGGGTCCAACTGCTCAGCTCCTTGCAGGGGTGAAGGGAGTGGCCACAGCAGCGATAGTGAATGTAGCAAGGCACACGGGGTGGGTGGTTTCCTGTTGTGCTGAGTTGTGACCAAGGCCTGAAGCCGAAGACAAGCGGTGTTAGCCCGGTCAGAGAACGAGTGAATGCAGAACTCAGGCTTCAGCCCACGTCCGATGGACATCACAGTCTTCTTCCAGCCACTCATTCAGCGCTCAGCGAGCCCTGCGCAGTGTGTGGGTGCTGTGTGTGTAATGGGGACGCAGAGATGAATGTGACCGCTAGACTCTCAGCCCCTTGAGGGCAGGACTTTTTCGCTGGTTTTGTTCCTTGCTATATCCCAAGCACCAATAACAGAGTCTGGCATACAGTTGCTGCTCAATTAGTTATTAAATGAACAACTTAGCCTCCATCCTTCAGTAGTTTACCTGGACTCATTTCCTTATCAGATGCTTCCTGAACACCTACTATGTGCCAGCCACTGTGCTCAGGACCTGCACCGATCTCCAGGCCCCACCCTCTTGCTCGGGTCTCGGACACAGGGACTTCGCATACTTGTGCTCAGGGCCAGGAGTGTCTACCTGAGACCTGGTCCCACATCTAAGACTGCTGGTGTCCGCGGGGTGGCTGTGTGTGGCCCTCTCTGCCTGTGCCATGGGCGAGTCCTGGCCAACAGGTTGTTGTTAGAGCTGACTGAATGCCTGGGACCTTCCCTCCCTGCGGCGTTTGTGGAAGTGTAGGTGGGCGCTGATGAGCAGCCTGCCCGGGGGGTTCTGGGCCCCTGCACTGTCCCGCCTCGTCCCCCTTCTCTCTGCACATGCAGACTGGCTCACCCCATCTGCTGTGCGGCCTGGCTCCCTTGAGGAACTGCCCTCTCTGGCCCTCACAGGTTCTAAGCCCAGCAAGTAGCAGTGTTTTCTCTCAAGTTAGCCAGCCCTCAAGCAGTGTCCAGTTGACAGGGTGGTATGCTGGGGGTGCCAAGCCCAGAGACCTGCAGTAAATGCCGTTTTCCCATCCCTGGCCCAGCAGGCCAAGGGATGGGAAGAGTTCTGGGCCCAGAGGCCTGGGAGAGTGGTCTCTGAGACCCCCGGCACCTGGCCCCCCAGCCCGTGGGACCCTCCCTGCCTCTGCCCCACCACACTCAGATGCGTCAAGCCTTCTTTCTGCCTGGAATTACACCTGGAGAAATCCTTCCTCACCAGGGGGAGTTCCTCAGGCCCACCCAGATCCCACTTGCTCCTGACGCTCCACTGAGTGTTCGGGTTCCTTCCACGCCACCATGCCAGGACTTGCGGGCAGAGACTGGACTGGGGCTTTGAGTCTTTGACAGAAGCTGGTCCCCTCTGTGTAGGTGTGTGTCGGACTTGTCTGTGTGGAGCAGGCTTCCTGACAGGGCTATTTCTAAGCCTTCTGGGCTGGCCTGATAACATGCCCCTGCCCGTTAGAGTCACTTCCTGCCCTGCTGAGCTCTGGGGACAGGCCAAACCAACTCTAAGCTAATGACTTTCGAGGGACCTCTTCTTAGGCTGGGTTTTGCTAGGGAAAGAGTGTGTGTGTGTGTGTGTGTGTGTGTGTGTGAGAGAGAGAGACCAGCGTACTCATTTATTCTGCCAACGCAGTGGAAGTGTTGTCTTCTCTTCCCACATTTTACTCTCATCTCATTCTCCCAGCCTCTGCGCCATGCGTGGATGTGGAGAAGAGGCTTGGCCTGAGGCCTGAACTCTGCCTACCAGGATTTTCCCAGGATATCGTTCCTGCCTACTTCTTTGGGGCCGCTTAATCTCTGACTTTTGCCACCTTTGCTTTTCAGTCAAGAGTTCCAAATAACCAGGCCCTCTGAACCGGGTCACAGTTTAAACCAAGGTAGTTGTGGGAGGGGGAGAAACCAGCAGGAGCCCCGAGGTAAAATTAGAAGGTCTTGGCCTCGGTCAACAGTCATGGCCAGACCTTGTGCCAGGAGAGCTGAGTCTCCCGAGACCACGCTGCTTGGTTGGGCGCTGTCTATTTATTGATTGATTCATTCCAGGACTATTTATCGAGTCCCTACTATGGGCCAAGCGCTGGAGCTAGAGCACGCT
>NW_012152463.1:496574-513793 GCF_000956105.1 Propithecus coquereli
CCTTCAGCATGCGCAGATGCCCTGACTTTCCTGCTGAAGCTTCCCCAGCCCCCCGTTGCTGTCAAATGCCCGCCCCAGCACTCTGTGCCTTTTCTGACCAAGGCCTGGTATTACTCTCTGCTCCGCTGTACAATCTAAAATCCAGGATTTATCTTCAATCCATTTCCTCATCCCTATGTATTAGTTTTCTGTGGCTGCTGTAACAAGTTATCGCACATTTGCTGGCTTCAAACAATGCAGATTTATTCTCTTAGACTTCAGGAGGCCAGAAGTTGGAAATGAGTCTTACTGGGCTAAACTCAAGTGTCATGAGGGCTGTGTTCCTTCTGGAGGCTCTGGGGGGAATCTGTGTTCCCGCCTTTTCCAGTTCACGGAGGTTGCCTGCACTGCTTGGCCCATGAGCCCTTCCCTGTCTTTACAGCCAGCAGTTTAGCATCCTGCAGCTTCTCTGCTTCTGTCCTCACATCTCCTCCTTGGACCCTAGTCCCCAGCTTCCCTTTTCTGAGGACCCAGTGGGCCATCCAAATAATCCAGGATAATTCTCTTAGTTCTCCTATCTCAAGATCCTTAATCACATCTGCAAAGTCCCTTTTGCCATGTAAGATAACATAGTCGCAGGTGTCAGAGAGTAGGATGTGGACATCTCTGGGGACCATTCTGTTTGCTATGACTCCAGTTCAATCCATTACTAAGTCCTGTTTATTTTATTTCCAAACTGTCTTCGCCCATCTGTTTCTCCCTTTCTGCGCTATTTCTTACCTTGCGCCTGTCCCAGTTGCTGTCACCCCTCACTTGACAACTGTAGTAACCTTCTGTTTCTGTCCCTGCCTCAATCCCCACACCAAGTCCATTCTCCACACAGCACTTAGGTCAGAGCATTTTAACCCCCTGCTTAAAAACCTTCAGACTCCTGGGCCCAGCATCGTGGCTCACCCCTGTAATCCCAGCACTTTGGGAGGCCAAGGTGGGAGGATTGCTTGAAGCCAAGAGTTTGAGATCAGCCTGGGCAATATAGTGAGACCCCATCTCTACAAAAATTTTTTAAAAATTAGCTACTTTCATATGTAGCACACACATATAGTCCTAATTACTTGGGAGGCTGAGCTAGGAGGATTGCTTGAGCCCAGGAGTTTGAGACCAGCCTGGACAGCATAGAGAGACCCTGTCTCAACAAAAAATAGAAAAATTAGCTGGCCATGGTGGCACACACCTGTAGCTCCAGCTACTTGGGAGGCAGAGGCAGGAGGAATGCTTGAGTACAGGAGTTCAAGGTTGCAATGAGCTATGATTGTGCCACTGCACTCCAGCCTGGGCAACACAGTGAGACCCTGTCTCAATAAGTAAATAAATAAATAAACCCTCAGACTCCCCATTGCACTTAGCACAGATGCCAGACCCCTCACCTGGTCTGCCCTTCCCTGCCCCTCTGCCTACCCCCAGCCCCAACACCCTTCCCTCCATCCCAGCCACACTGGCCCTTCTGTTGTCCCTGGAACACACCAGCTGCTTTCCTACCTTGGGGCCTTTCCACGAGCCACTCCCTCTCCTGGAATGCTCCTCCCTTAGATCTTTCATGACTGATTCTATCTCTTCATTCCAGTCTCAAATACCCCTCCTTGGACTCTTTCCCTGATATGGCCACCCTAGTCTACGGTAGCCACCAGCCACTCACTGCCATGCCACCCTGTTTTAATTCTCTGCACAGCTCTTACTGCTGTCTGGCCCTTTTCTGGTTTATCTCGGCAATGTGAGCCCCTTGAGGGCAAGGAGCTCTCTGTCTCCTTCACAGCTGTAAGTCCCTGGTGCTGGCAGGTGCTGAATAAATGCTGGTGAGGTATGATGTGCAAACTGCTGCAAGGAACATGATTAGCTCAGGCCAAGGGAGCAGGGGTCAGTTGCTCCAGGCTGACCTGAAATGTGTCTTAAAGGATGCCTAGAATTTGGGCAGGAGAAGGGAGGGAGGCATTGCATGTTCAGGCACCCTCGGGTGAGACAGATGGCCACGGCCTTGGAAGGATGCTGAGCACCTGGAGTATGCGTGTGTGTGAGGCTGGTGGCCCAGGGAGAGTGGGAAATTGGCTCTCAGTAGTAACTGTAGAGGTAAAACAAAACTCCTTCACTTGGCTCTGAGGCGATGGACTAGGCCTGGGAACCCCTCTGTGGGAGGCCAGACCAGCCACTCTGGAGCACCCGGTAACACAGGTCATCTTTTTTCTTTTTAAATTAACCAGTTCATGTTTCGTGTAGGTAATGAATGTACATGGTGATAAAAATCAAATTGTACAAAAGGACATATAGTGAAAAATAACCTCCTTCCTACGTCGTCTGCACGTCCTCTTGCTTCCTTTCACAGAAACAGCCACTCTTAAGACTTTCCTGGGGGTTCTCTCAGAAATATTCTGAACATTTGTACATTTATTATTATTTTTGGTCAGATTTTTTGGTTTTTATTCATTTATTTAAAAAATCGATACATAGTAGGTACACATATTTTGGGGGCACATATGATAATTTGATACATTCATATAATCAAATCAGAGTAATTAGAATATCTGTCATTTAAATATTTATCTTTTCTTTACACTAGGAATGTTCAAATTCTTCTCTTCTAGCTATTCTGAAATGTACAATTGATTAATATTAACCGTAGTCACCCCAGTGAGCCATCGAACGCAGGTCTTATTTCTTCTAAGTGTATATTTGTACCCATCAATCAACCTCTCTTCATTCCCCTCTTCTCCCCCGATTCCAGCAACCACCAGTCTATTCTCTACCTTCATGGGATTCGCTTTTTTAAGCTCCCACATGTGAGTGAGAATATGCAATATTTGTCTATATGTGTTTGGCTTATTTCACATAAAATAATGACAGGAGTTCATACTTTTTCATGGCTGAATAATATTCCACTGCATATACTGTCACCCATCGATGGGCACTTAGGTTGATTCCATATTTTGGCTATTGTGAGTAGTGCTGTAATAAACATGGGAGTGCAGATATCTCTGCTATATTGATTTCCTTTCTTTTGGATATATACCCAGTAGTGCTGGATCATATGGTAGTTATACTTTTAGTTTTTTGAGGAACCTCCATACTGTTTTCCACAGTGACGAATTTACATTGCCACCAACAGTGTACAAGTGTACAAGGTTTCCCCTTTCTCTGTGTCCTCACCAGCATCTGTTATTCCTGTCTTTTTCATAAAAGCCATATGAACAGGCGAGATGATATCTCATTGTGGTTTTGATTTGCATTTCTCTGATGATTAGTTATGTTCAGCATTTTTTCATATACTTGATGGTCATGTGTTATGAACATCTGTACATTTATAAGAAAGCATGTTGTTGTTTTTTACATATAATAGTGACATACTATATACCTTCTTTTGTATCGTGCTTTTTTCAACCTTCTCTTTATCTTTGAGATTGTTAGCTGTTGCTGTGTAGCAAATCATCCCAAAACTTGGTGCCTTAAAAAAACAACCTTTAATAATTGGGAATCCGGGCCTGCCAAGGCCTGCCCAAAAAACCGGGGCCAAGTATGGGGCAACCCAAGGAACTAAGGGCCCCTTTTTTTTTGAGATAGGGTCTCACTCTGTTGCCTGGGCTAGAGTGCAGTGGTGTCATCATATCAATAGCTCACTGC
Organism: Propithecus coquereli; assembly: GCF_000956105.1. Taxonomy (NCBI): domain Eukaryota; kingdom Metazoa; phylum Chordata; class Mammalia; order Primates; family Indriidae; genus Propithecus; species Propithecus coquereli. The sequence goes on from NW_012152463.1 coordinate 500,220, forward strand.
AACCTCAAATTCCTGGGCTCAAGTGTTCCTCCTGCCTCAGCCTCCCAAGGACAAGGATGCACCACCATGCCTGGCCTCCCAAAGTGCTAGGATTACAGGCATGAGCCACCATGCCTAGCCTCTTTGCTGCTCTTGACTGGACTCTTATGTGTTGTGAGCCTTGGCAGAGACAGCTTTATTCCATGTTACCTTTCATCGTCCAGTGGGGTGGCCTGGGGTAGGTCAAGGCTGGCCCAAGCATGTTCAAATAGTGGTCACAGAGAAGCAAGATGGAAGAAGAAGAAGTAAGCCCTTTTCTAAGCTTCTATGTGCTTCAGAGTTGCTAATGTCCTATTGGTCAGAGCAAGTCCTGTGGCCAAGGCCAGGGTCTGTACAAGAGGCCACAAAGCATATGGATTCAGGAAGCATGAAGACACAGGCCATTCGTGTCGCTGGGCTACCACGGAGTTGTATTTAGATCAGTTCCATGTGCTTAATGGATACACTGTCCCATCATGGGGTGCACCGTAATTCATTTAACAGGTCCCCTGTCAAGGACCCTATAGGTGGTTTTCTATCTTACACTATTACCAGGAGAACCGTATGTAGTAAACATCCCTTTCTGTACGTCTTTGTGCTCAAGAGTGCATCTATCTATGGGGTAAGTTCCTAAAACTGGCATTTCTGGGTCAGATGGTACAGGTGTGTAAACTGCTTAATGGAAATTGCTAAATTGTCCCCTGGAGACACTTATGTTAATTTATACCCCTACCAACACGATAGGGTAGTGTCTATTTTGCAGTCAGCATTCTTTTTTTTTTTTTTTTTTGAGACAGAGTCTCACTCTTTTGCCCGGGCTAGAGTGAGTGCCATGGCGTCAGCCTAGCTCACAGCAACCTCAAACTCCTGGGCTCAAGCAATCCTTCTGCCTCAGCCTCACGAGTAGCTGGGACTACAGGCATGCACCACCATGCCCGGCTAATTTTTTCTGTATATTTTTAGTTGTCCGATTAATTTCTTTCCATTTTTAGTAGAGATGGGGTCTCGCTCTTGCTCAGGCTGGTTTCGAACCCCTGAGCTCAAACAATCCGCCCGCCTCGGCCTCCCAGAGAGCTAGGATTACAGGCGTGAGCCACTGCACCCGGCCTGCAGTCAGCATTCTTTGGGGGCAGGAGGTTCACAAGTACTGCAAATGCTGAGTTACCTGTGACTTACAAGAATCTACTTTAGGTAATTCTGAGGCTTAAGTAATGGAGAACCTGGCTGTGTTTGCTGGTAACAAAGGGGACACTGAAGAACCAGCTCCTAAGTGAATAGGGGTTTGTTTTTTCCTCCTGGATCTGAGCCACAGCAGGAATGGTTTGAATAGACTTAAATGCTTCTCTACTGACATATAAACTGAGTTGTTGAGATTTTTTTGTATTGGTATCAAGTACTCTCAGGAACAGAGAAGAAATTCCAAGTCTTTTCTTCCCCATCTGATCAAATCTCTGCATGTCAGCTGCTTATTCTGCAGGGGAGAAACTGTGAGGGGGCAGTTGCTTCAGGAGGCCCAGGCCCAGCCCAGCCTTCTCTGGAGAGGGTCAGGGAGGCCGAGTGCCCTTGGGCGTTGAGCTGTGCCAGCCACGGGGCTCAGGGGATGGGGGTCACCTGTTTGGAGCTGAGCCAGGGACTGCACCCCCTGCGGGGGGCTAATTCCCTACACTCTCCTTAGTGAGGGGTCTCACTCATGGTTTTTGTCTGGCTTCAGGCTTTATCTCTATATGAGTCACTGGGGAACTGGTTCCTGCAGCCTCACTTAACCCCTGAAAAATTCCCATGGGAAATGAAACCAGCCACAGGCACCCCTGAGTCCCTCCTCACTCCTGTCCCCTGAGGATCCTAGCAGGTAGGGCAGGAGAGGGACTCCAAAACCGCCTGTCCAGCCCCTGCAGCAGAGGGGCTGAGTGGCTTGGCCGGGGTCACACAACTGGATGGGAGAGAAGCTGGGCTCCTCCTGGATGCCGACGTCCAAGTAGTTGTGCCTGGCATGCTGGAGAGACGTCTCCCTGCCCGGGTTCACATCCCAGCCCCAGGGTAAACCAGCTCTGTGACCTCTGGTGTGTTGCTTCCCTCCTCGGGCCTAGTTCCTGTCTGTAAGATGGAGATGATAATCGTCTCAATATCTATCCTAGTGTTGTTTCTAGGACTGTCAGGATCACGTAAACTGCTCATCACACCGCATGGCTCTTGGTGCAAGCTCAATACGCCCGGCTGTCCATGATTATTGCACCACATTCATATCCTCCTGCTACATCGCAGGCCTCTCAAGCACAGGGATTGTGTCTCTTAGGGCCTTCTGGCCCCACAAGAGCCAACATCACTGTTCTGGGAAATAGTAAATCCTAAATGAATGAAAATAACAGTAATAGTAGCTAGCATTTAATCAGCACCTGCGTCATACTATATGCATTACATATATTACCTCTAATCCTTACAGTAGCCAGGTGAGGAAATGAAGGCTCAGAGAGGTTAAGTGCTTTGTCTAATGCCACACAGCTAGTAAGTGAGGGAGCTGGGATTCAAGCCCAGGGCTGCCCGAGGCCAAACAAATCTCTTTCCTCCACATTGCACCACCTGGGCTTCTCCGTTCTGGAAACCGGGTGCCTAGCGCCACTTTGCAGTTCCGCTGCTCCACGTGCAGCTGTGGAACGGCCCGCTGTGCCCTGCCGGGTGCCAGGTGAGCGCGTAGGCACGCAGGTGAGCGCGTAGGCACGCAGGTGAGCGCGTAGGCACGCAGGTGGAGAGATACTCAGAGCGAAGTCTTCCGCATGCAGGAATCTGACGTAAGGCCCCATTCCTGTCTTGCACCTGGACGTTCTCACGGCAGCAGTGGCTCACCCCGTCTGTTACCCAGCTCTCGGGCATCGCTGTCCGCTGTTGCCTGATGCCCAGTGTCTTGAAAACTGTTTTTCATATATTCTGCTTTGTTTTTGCGAGGGTAAATTTGGACCCTATCACTACACCTTGGTTGGAAGTGGAAGTCTTTTTAATGTTTTGATCCTCTTTTATTTTATATTCAGTTCTTTAATCCATCTGGAATTAATTTTTGTGTTCCCTGGGGTGCCTTTTTTCCCTCCTGTCTCACTGTCCTAGCGTGTAGCTGGACACATTCTTAGGCAATAAAAGCTGGCTAGGTGACATCTGTTTCTTTTGTTGCTAGTGGATTCTGAATTGGGAACCCATGAGTTCTCTGACAAGTACAGGCAGTGCTCACGCAGTGTTGGCCATGCCACACAGCACTTCCATCGCTAGGACTGAGTCTTGCAGCCTCTGTACGATTTCTTTGGCATGAGCTCTTGATGTTTTTAATATCTCTGGCCTGGTTGGGAGAGTAAGTAGCTCTCTTTTTCAAAGGGGAACAAAAAAAACATAATTTGCTTGAGAGATTAAACTGAAGCTTGGAAATTTAAGAAATTTCATTATTTTGGAGCCACCATACCAAATTCCAAATTAGATTATAAGCTCTTTGCTCAGAGTATGCAGCTCCTTCTGGAACTGGTAAGAAACTCCCCAGACTATTCGCTTCGTCCTCTCCGAGCACTTCATGGTTTGGCTCTAACAAACTACTTGGAGTTCCCCAAACGACTAGGCAGTGTCATGCTTGCCTTTGCATGTTCCATTCCTTCTGCCTGGAATGACTTTCCCCACACTTTCCACCTGTACCTGTCACATTCTTGGTGGAAGCTGTGTCTCCTTTCCCCCACCCATCCAGTACTGGGCACACCCTCAGCAGAGTCCGTATTGTGCTGAATGGTGCTGAGAGAATGGACCTCCATGAGGGCAGGGACCATGTCTCCTAATTCTGAGGAAATCCTCCTTCTCTCAGTTGAGCTTTTCCCTCTATCCCCCTCCGCTAGTTGTTGCTGATAGAGCTGGGCTCTCTCCACATCTTGGCATCAAGATTCTGGTACCTTCCCCCAGTGTCAGGAGATCGGATAAACACAAAGGACGTAAATCCCGCGTAGCACTTTGGTAGTGGTTTTTACACTTCTCTGTAACTATGAACCATAGTTTAAATAAAAATTTGGCAAGCCTGGGATGTAAAACCGATGACACAGGAGAAGGGAAGGGTCTGGGGATTCTATAACACAAAAGCCTTCAGTTGGGTCCTGTGGAGTTCTGTTTGGAAGCCAGGGAACTTGAGGACTGATGTGGTATTTCCAGAGAATACTCAACTTGAAGCTTGTTTCTTGTTTGGGAGATCTGGTTAGGATTCCAGTTTGGCCTCTGTAAGTAACGAAGATCAGAATCACAATAACTTAAGCAAGAACAAGATAGAAGTTAATGTTTCACTCTTATGTAATAATTGGTCATAAGCAGTCCAAGGCTGGGCGGCAGCTCCTAGGGGTTGGGGACTAAGGCTCCTAATGGGGTGCTGCTCTGCCATCCTCAGTAGGTGGCCTATGTCTTCCATCTGCACAGCCACATTCCCGCCCGTGGGGCAGGGTGAAGAGGAACTGGAGGGTAAGCCCATTCCCTCTAGGGGCATAGCCCAGAAGCTACACATAACACTTCTGCTCACATCCCATCGGCCATCATTTAATCACATGGCAGGGAGCTACCAGGGAGCCTGGGAAGTACAGTCTTTAGCTGGGCAGCCATGTGCCCCAGTAAAACTTGCGAATTTTAATACTAAAGGAAGAAAACGAGAATGACTATTTGGGGACAACTAGCAGACTTTGCCACAGGCAGCGGCACACCTAACCCTGGAAGTTGCAGTGCAAATGCCTCAGCCTATCATCGAATTAATCCACCATTTATTGGACACCGACTATGTGCCAGACATTGTCCTGACCTTGAGATTCAAAAATAAACAACACGCAGTTTCTTCCGCCAGCCTTCTCCCTTGGAGTCTAGAAGGGGCAGGCAGATCACTAAACACCTAGGTTGGGGTACTTGGGGTTTCTGGGGCAGCTGGGGGTGGTCTGAGTTGGGGCACATGGGAGAGGTTGGCAGTGCTGGAAAGGTGAGTAGGTATTTACTAAGTAGTGGCCAGTGGTGTCCTCAGGACGCCAAAGCATCGGAAGCTTGGAGTGAGCCAGGAGCACAGGTGAAGACTCGGCCGGGACCTGTTTTCCATCCTGAGGGCTTTGGACATCACCCTGTGGTGATGGGGCTGAATGGGGAGGTGGGAGGAAGAACCATTAATGTCCCCACGTTCTGACCCCAGCTTGATTGTCTGGCCTTGTGGTCACTACTCACACCCTGCTCTCCTGCCTGGCCTTAGCACCTTGCACTGTTGCTTAGGTTATGCTGTTCCTCAGCCTGGCTTGCCCTTCCTTCCCTCCGTTGTTTGCTAGTCCTGGTCCTGCTCATCGTGTAAGGCCCAGTTGAGAGGTGTAGTCACTCTGAGCCGTAGTGCTTCCCCGCTGAGAACTCATTAGCTCTAGTCCACAGTCTTGTGAGAGTGGTGGTATGGTTCTGATTTTTTAAATGAGGGAACTAATGCTTCAAGAGGGTAATTAATGTGCCCTTGGTCCCATGGATAGAACAGGCGGCAAGGGTCCTGGTCTCCCAGGGCAGCCATTCTCAGATGCAGGGGCAAAGGGGTCTTGTAGCAGGGAGGCCAGTGGAGGGTGGGGTCATGGGTGCGACAGGGAGAAAGGAGTCTTCAGCTCAGGTGTAGAGATGCTTTTGTCCCCCAAAATCAATGAGGTTAAATTATTGGACCAAAGTCATGGAGTGCCAGACTGGGAGTTAGATCTAGGATTCTGAATCCCAAATTCTATTTTATTTTTTTGGAATTTAAAAATATACAGAAAAGTAGTTTAACATAGATTGATAATCTTACCTCTCTGAAATAACCACTATTAATATCCTGACATATTTATGTCTATTAATAGTTTTTAAAGAAGTGCTACAATTTTTCCTAAAAGTAACATAAAATGATTCTGCTCAATGTAAATAATTTAAACTCCAAAGATGAGAATTTAAAAATTATTCCAAATCCTATCATTCAGAAATTCCTATTACTTACACCAAGTGATAATCATTTCAGGCATCTTCATATCGACATAGACAGATGTAAAGATAAACATTCAGATACACTTCTGCAAACAGTGATCATAGTCCTGTCCAGTGTGATAGCCACTAGCCACAAGTAGCTACCGCCCGACCACTTGAAATGTGGCAGGTTTGAGTCAAGATGTGCTGTGAGTGTAAAATATACACTGGATTTGGAAAACTTAATATGAAAAAAGAATGTAAAGTATCTCATTAATATTTTTAAAACATTGACTACATGTTGAACTGATAATATTTCAGATATATTTAGTTAAATAAAATATGTTATTAAAATGAATTCCACTTGTTTCCTTTTTCCTTTTTAATATGGCTATTAAACATTTTAAATTATATATGCTGCTTGCATATATTTCTGTTGAATGGCATTGCTGTATTATTATAGTAAGTATTAATAAGCTTATTAATTAGTATTAATGGCAAAAAGGAAACTAAAGTGAATCTAAAGGAATCGTCAAACTCTAAATAAATGGTTCCTCATCAATTCCTAAGTGTCCACTAAAATTTAAAAACATTTTTGAAAACCAGTAAAAGATTGGAATGATTTTTTTTTTAAACCAAATGGTACAGTGTTTTGAAAGAGGAGGACAGGGCATTCTGGAGCTCCTCTCAATTTTTGATATGTTATTATTTTTGCATTATATTGGTTTTCAACATTCATATTCTGACCTATAGCTATAATTCTTGTAGGTATTTAGTATTCTGTAATTAGTGATTAATTGCCTACATGGCCTTCATTTCTGAGTCTTGGGTTTCTTTATTAGGTGGCTTCTCAAGAAGGGCTCATGTTCTGGAGGACGTTGCTTGTTGCTTTCATACTTGACCGGTGTTCCGTCTCCTCGGGTTGCACTTTGTGTCTCTGTCCGCTCTGCAGACATCGCTTCCTTGTCTTCTGGCTCTGGACGCTGCTGTGGCCTGTCTGATTTTCTCTCTGTCTTGTGGGAGATTTGCTTTCTCTTCTTGGATGTCTAAAGAATTCTTGAGTTAGTAACTTAGCTCTCTGTTAGTGTTTCTTGGCTCTTCCCAGGGCTCTAGGTCTCATCTCTAAAAGATTATTTTACTTTAGGCTTCCCAGTGCACAGACAGAAACACTGCTGAGACCCATGGATTCAGCAGTTTGGGGTCTATTGATCATAAGACATGGAAAAGGTTCCTGTTCTAGCCCTTGGCCTTTGGTGGGCCTGCTACCCAGACTCTCAGTGGGGTCCCTGGTAATTATTTTTTGAATTAATTTAAAATTGCGTATATAATAGGCAAATCTATTCTCCTTTCTAGGACCAGAATGTTAAAGATAAAGCTAAAGTCCATTTGGCCACGACCTCCAGTTGAGGTCACCTCCCCTGTAACCCAGTGCTAACTGCTCTATCATGGGTTTGAGATATATCCTTCCGAACTTTTTAAAACTGATTTTATATTTTAATACAATTATGTTCTGTCCCATCACAGAAAAATAAACTTAGACCATGCTTATGCTGCTGTATGAGTTATTTTGGATTTATTAAGAACAGTCTGGGTGTGTGGATTCCAAAGAGCTGCTCCTGGAGTGAGCTTTTTATTCTAATTAATGAGCCAACACAGATGTCAACAAAGTTATGGTGGGGTGCGGTGGCTCACGCCTGTAATCCTAGCACCCTGGGAGGCTAGGGTGGGAGGATCACTTGAGGTCAGGAGTTCCAGACCAGCCTGAACAGGAGTGAGACCCCGTCTCCACCAAAGATAGAAAAAATTAGCCAGGCGTGGTGGTGCACATCTGTAGTCCCAGCTACTCAGGAGGCTGAGGCAGGAGGATCGCTTGAGCCCAGGAGTTTGAGGTTGCTGTGAGCTATGATGACGCCACGGCACTCTACCCGGAGCAACAGAGCAAGACTCTGTCTCAAACACACAAACAAACAAAAAACAAAGTTTTAAGTAGTGTACTCTCAGGAATAAAATCTTCATGCCAACAATCCCAGATATTAGTCTGTATAGTTTTGACTTTTAGACAGAAACAGACTGTGCATTCAGGTCATTTTGACACAAAGTTGTTTTAAGAACCTGACTGTACAGACATTCTGCCAGCTCATATCCGTGTCCAAGGCCACAGAACACAACAACCTAGGAGATTTTACTGCCTCACTCTTGGGAAATACATAATATTGGGTTTTGTGTGTGTTTTATAAAGATCATATTGAATATATTAGAAGACAACTTTGTCTTTTTTTCTCCTGAACTTAAACTTGCTCCGTGTTAATATGTATCCATCTTTCTAGATCAAATAAATGTATGACAAAGGAATGACTGAATGCTTAAGCCAGCACCTGTTTGAGTACATACTACTGGAACATTATTTACTGATGAACAGAATTCACTGCTCGATGGTGCGCACCTAGATCCTGTCTAAGGTTATGAGGTTCCAGAAGGGCCTTGCTGGGGGCCTGGAGCTGGAGCGTTGGGGTATGGCGGTCCTGAGGTTCTTGAGGGGTTTGCAAACACAGACCATTCCTTGCTCCCATTTAGCTTCTCACTTTGGTTTTGTAGATGACATGGCAGAACTTCTCCTCGGGGAGTCAAAGCTGGAGCAGTACCTGAAGGAACACCCCCTGAGGCAGGGGGCCAGTCCCCGAGGCCCCAGGCCCCAGCTGACCGAGGTCCGCAAGCATCTGACTGCCGCCCTGGACCGAGGGAACCTTAAGGTATTGGGGCCTCTGGGACGAAGTGGGGACAGAAGGGAGATGCTGGACCCATTTGCTTTGGACAGTGTGTTGAGAAGGATGAGAAGGATGCCCAGGGACGAACTAGGCAGCGTTTGGAGCTCATCTGCACACTGCCATGGCGTGTCTTCGTAAAGCAGGCCAACCCCATGCGATCAGTGGGTCAGCTCCTAGGCTGGCCAGCCACCTTGTGGGGCTAGTGGGGTCCCACATCCTCCTGAACAATGGCACTGATCTCCCCAGGTGCTCTACACAAAGCTGTCCTATATGGCCCAGAGCTCAATCTGACACTTTGCCCTGCTCTGGAAAGGAGAAGTTAATCAAAAGCTTACACATAATTTCCTGCCTAAATCATGTGGTGCATGAATGTAAGATTCCACTCTGACCCAGAGCTGTGGGGGTTTCATACTGGTTCCCTGGGAACCAGGAACTTCTGTGTGTCTGAACAAGGACACTAATCCTGTGGTGCAGGGAATCTTAGGCTCTGTGCCACTGTTTACGCACTCTGTTTTCTAGTCTCCACTACGGTCAGGTTTCCTGTCCCTCACCTGCCTTTCCTTTCTTGCTTCCTGGGAATCCCCTTTCAGCTCCTTTTGCCTTTCACAAGGGCCAACCCTCTTCTGCCCGCCCTGCCCCTCCTCCCTCCCGGGTGGCTCACCCTTCCCGGCTCTGGACCCTTCCCCACCCCTGCCACCGTCACTCCCATTCAGATAGCTGCCTGCACCCCAGCCCTGCCCGTCTACTTTAGGGCCCTTTTTCTCCCCACAGGATGTACTTCCCACTGAGGACAGTCTTCGGTGAACTTCTGAAGCTCCGACTTCCTTTTCCTTTCGATCTTTCGTTTTTCTTCTCTTCTTGTCTCAGAATCCTCTGGCTACGTCTTTGGTCTTTGGTCTTTATTCTTATCTTCTTGTGCATATTTTTCCCCAGAGAAGCCATGTTTTCTTTGGCTTTACCTTTTGTATCTGTATTAGACACTCAAGCCTGCTCCCAACTTGCTGTGTGATCCTGGGGAGGTCACTTCCCTGTGTGGGACTCAGTTTCTGTGGGTTTGGTTGAGGTGGGCTTTTGGAAGGGTGAGCGTGGACCTTCCCAGCTCCTGCATGCCCTAAGCCTGTGAGCTCGTGAGCTTTCATTCTGAGATGTTCTTCCTCTTTGTTCTCTGGCCAAGTCCTTGGCCCTGCTGCAGTTGAGGGCTGGGGCAACATTTGAATAAGTTAGTATTAGTGTCCATCAGTTGTGTAGCAACAGGCTGCTGGAAACCTGTCCGAGAGCCACCTTTCGGAATGGTCTCTGTGTGTGTCTGTCTGCACGGGGCACAGGTCCAGGTCCTGGGAGGCTGGCTCGAGAGCATCACTTTCACATAGGAAGCCCAAGTTCTTTTTTGGGGGGGGGACAGAGTCTCACTCTGTTGCCGGGCTAGAGTGCCGTGGCATTAGCCTAGCTCACAGCAACCTCAAACTCCTGGACTCAAGCGATCCTCCTGCCTCAGCCTCCCAAGTAGCTGGGACTACAGGCATGCACCACCATGCCTGGCTGATTTTTTCTATATATTTTTAGCTGTCCAATTAATTTCTTTCTATTTTTGGTAGAGACGGGGTCTCGCTCTTGCTCAGGCTGGTGTCGAACTCCTGAGCTCAAACAATCCGCCCGCCTCGGCCTCCCAGAGTGCTAGGATTACAGGCGTGAGCCACCGCGCCCGGCCAGGAAGCCCAGGTTCTTAAGAACTTGCTGATGCCAAAAACCAGATCCTCTCTAAGGGCCATGCCACATTTGGTTCCGAGTTAGAGAACAAGTGTCTCCATGTCAACTGTTCTTAACCAAGGAGAATCTGGTGACACAGGTGATGGGTCTTGGTCAGCAGGAAAAAGTGGAGGGACAGGCACATGGGTCACAGTGACGGCTAGTCAGACTCGGGCATCCTGCCGGGAGATGTGAGAGTGACTGCATGTTAGGGGGAGACATCTAGATCATTTCTTTCCCACTTCCAGCACCCCCAAATGAAATTAACCTTTCATTTCACCCATTGCTTATGGTTTTTGCTGTCCATCGTCTACAAGCCAGTGTGGTAGTAAGCACATTGAACTGAAAATTAAAATTCTGGATTCCGAGTCCCAGTTTTGGATTAATAAGTGTGATCTTGGGGAGTTAATCTCTCTGAGCTTCGTGTTTCTCAACTATAGGCCTACTTAGCTCAGGATTGTTTTAAGGCCCAAATGTGGAATTTCTTTGAAGGATGTGTAACACTAGATACGTATCATTTACTGCTGTTTGATTGGTTCCATCTGGAGAGTTTTTCTCCCATTGCTGGTTTTCAGCCTCCTCTATCCTGTAAAGAATGTTCGAAAGTTGCACAGCTTTTGCATGGGTGTGTTGCCTCACTCCTCCTGGCTAATGTGAAACTTCCTCTTGCCTTGACCTCAGGTCTAGCTTGTCTCGGGTAAGGTGAGGCTGGAAAGACCAGGGTCAGCTGCAGTGTAGTGCCATAGAGAGTGCCCTGGACTGAGAGACCTGGCTTCTGACTCAGGACAAGAAAATGGAGTTTGTCATGAGCAAGGCAGCCCCTGGACCGCGTTGGGGCTGTCCTCCCACTACCCGGGCAGCCCAGTGGCCTTGGCCAAGCCGTTTCCTCTGCTGTAAGATGCCGCAGATTGGACTTGCCCAGCAAGGCTCTCCAAAAGGTGGCTGTAGGCTTGTAATTTTCTTCAAGCTTATTTTCTACCTGGCTCTTAAGTTTGCCTTTTTATTAAACTTATTTTCTTGTGGTAAAATATACATAACATAAAATTTAACATTATCACCATTTTTAAGTGTACAGCATAGTAGCATTAAGTATATTCACGTTGTTGTGTAGCCATCACCACCTTCCCTTTCCAGAACTCTCTTCATCTTCTCGCACTGAAACTTTGTGCTGCACCCATCAACACCAAGTCCCCATCCCTCCTCTCCAGTTTGCTTTCAAGCCAGTGGTTCTCAGGTGCCGGAGGGCTCGGGGAGGAGGGAAAATCTTGTAGATTCTCCTACGACACCTTTTCAAAATGACCCCTGTGGTGAGTCCTTTTTTTTTTTTTATAGCTTTTTCTCTTTACTTAAATCTGCTTTGATTCTCTGTCTCCAAATATAATCCAAATTTCTTACATGGATGCCTCTCCCTTGGGCTGATCATAAACACTTTTTGCCCATCCTACTGTCCTCTCCAGTGCTGCCTGTCGTCCCTGCTCCCTTCCAAGAAATGCCTGGAAACTCAACAGCTGCTTCAGCGTGCTCTGCCCGCTCACCTGTGCCTTGTTGCCCACCCCATCAAAGCTGTAGATTACAGAATAAACAGTGCGGCTTCACGGAGTGCTTCTGTGAGCTGAAAAATGGAGCCTTGGATAGCCTGGGCTCCGAGGAGAAGGCCCGGGTGAGGGTGATAAATCTTTTCCTTACATAGGTGGCTGGGTGGCCTCTTCTTACCACAGGTGATGAGGGGTTGGCGAGGGAAAGGAGAAGATGAGGCAGGGGTGTAGGGGGGTGTGGACTGGGAGGAAGGAGAGCCCGTCAGAGCTGTTACAGCCCTCAGCTTCTGGGGAGGGGACATGGGGCTGGTCACTTCAGTTTAACAAGCTTGAATGGCTCAATGAGAAAAGTTTGCCCCAAAAGAAAACAAGTCCTGATTTTTGCACCCATTTAGGAAGCCTTTCCTTGGATTATTTGGGTTTCCGTCTTGTGGTACATCTCCAGGGCCCTAGCGGGACCCACTAGGATGTCTGGGCAGCTTCCTTTTCTGAGACAGGTGCTTAAATTTAACTCCTGAAGCATTCCTTCCATCCTTGGCCCAGCCCAATGCCGAGGCCTGAGGGGAGCTGCAGGGTTTATGTTTTGTTTGGGTTTTTCGCAACAGCTTTATTAAAATATAATTCACATGCCATATAATTTACCCAAAGTGTCCAATTCAGTGATTTTTGGCATATTCATGAAACTGTGCAACCACCACCACAATCAATTCTAGAACGTTTTTATCACCCCCAAAAGAAACCCCGTAACCATTAGCAGCCACCTCCCCCTCCCCCATTCCTCCAACCCTAGGCAAACACTAATCTGTTTTCTGACTCTATAGATTTGACTGTTCTCGACATTTCATATAAAAAGAATCACACAATATGTGGCCTTTTGTGACTGGCTTTTTCTCTTGCTGTGATGTTTTGGGATTCCTCCATGTATCAGTACTTCCTTCTTTATTATGATGGAGTTAATATTCCATTTTATGGCTAGCTCACATTTTGATGGACACCTAGGTTGCTTCCACCTTTTGGCTGTTGTGAGTGATACTGTGCTGTGAACATTCGTGGACAAGTTTCTGTGGGGGGGACTGTGGGGTTTTACAGCAGCAGATGGCCAGGCCCGAGGGAGCATCATGCATAATATTGTAGGAAAATGGCTTTTTCTCTCCTTTTCCTTCTAGTCAGAATTCCTACAAGAATCCAGTCTGATCATGGCCAAATTGAATTATGTGGAAGGAGATTATAAAGAAGCTCTGAACATTTATGCCCGGGTGGGCCTCGATGACTTGCCGCTGACGTCCTCCCCTCCGTACAGGCTGCGGGTGATTGCAGAAGCCTACGCTACCAAAGGTGAGGTCCGTGCTTTTCCCCTCAGTGTCGTGCTCTTTGGGGCCGGCGGAGCCTCCTGCTTGACCCCTGGCCCGGGGCAGTGCCCAGTGAGGGGCTGGGGTGGGCCCCGCTGCACCTACTGGGTGACGTTAGGCCCAGCAACACATGGTTTCCTCAGAGCCTCAGTTCTTTGATTATCACTGACGGAAATGAGGGAAAAACATTTCAGCAAAGTTTCTCGATAATTAAT
>NW_012152463.1:514388-581329 GCF_000956105.1 Propithecus coquereli
TGTTCAGGGGGTGGAGGAAAGTGTAAGTATCATCTCTACTGCCATGGGGGAGTTTGTTCTCTAGGGTGAGAGAATCAGTCCCATGGAAAGAAAAATGACAGATGGGTAGGAACACAGATTATTTGACCTTTCCAGGCTGCCACTCTCTCATCTGTAATGGGCATAATCATATCCACTTCATGGAGTCATTATGAGGATTAAGTCAACTAATGTATGTAAAGCACTTAACAGAGTACCGGCCACATACTAAATGCTTAATAAATGGTGTTTTAAAATGTCAACCCCAAACAAGGCAGCAAATGTTAAAATCCAGGGATAGGTAACACCTTTTCAGAGGCAGGAGAGGTCACTATAGGCCAGCAGGGCCAGGAAGCCTTCCTAGAGGAGGAGGCATACTTTCATCAGGACCTTCTGAGGCCACGGCAGAAGTGGACAGTCTGAAGCAGCTCCTGTCCATCCTGCCACCTGCTGTCCAAGCCATGCACTGTGGCTGGCACAGAGGTCAGGGCTTGGGTGGCTTGACCATCCAGAGCAGCACTGAGCTGGCCATTTATGTGCTGCCAGAACTCCGTGGCCGAGATGTGGGGGCTGCAGGTGGCCCTGTCTGTCTGCCTCAGTTGTCTTGTGCAGCGTGGAACAAAGACCCAGCTCGAGGCACACTTCTTAAGAGCTTTTTGATGGGAATGATGGGTTCACCCAGTTCCCTGGGGAGCCAAGAGTACTGCCAGGCTTCTCTAATTAATCTTCTAAACATCCCTGTGGGCTGGAAAAGATGCTGTTGACAGAGCATTCTGGCCGTTTCATGGGCACGCTCCTTTGAAGCTGCCTCTGGGGTCCGAGAGCGTCTGGCTTTTGTTTGCATCTGTCTGAACTGTTGAGTGTGCTGGGGTCTGTGCCACACAGCTTTCCTCTTCCCTCCCTGGTGCTCATTCAGCCACCTCACACGCCTTAGGCTTCTGGGAGTGTGTGTGTGTGTGTGTGTGTGTGGCTAGGAACGATATTCTGGAAGGAGAGCAATGCTTCTTCTGGCAATTTCCAGTCACCCAACTGGCCTGGGGCCTGGTGGGTTGTCGCCAGGAGTTGGCTTGCTAGTTGGGGGTGGGAGGTGGCTCTGGTGCCTACTTAGCTCCCAGAGCTCAGGTCTTAGTATTGGCTCTGAGATAGTATCATGGAGGTACTGCCAGCTCAGTCTTGTGGCTGCCATGAGAGGTAGGCAATGAGGACAGGAGACATGGTCCCTGAGTCTGGCCCTGGGTGATGTGTGGCCAGCAGTGGGACCCAACCATGAGGTTGCGGCTCTTGGCTCTTGGGACACCTGGCTCTTGAGAGACCTAGGTCTGGCTAGTTTCTGACTTCTGTGGCTACATGTAGAGTCACATGTGTGCAGGGAGAGGGAAGGGTCACTTTTGCCTGGAGGAAGTGGCTGCCAGCCCAGGGGGACCCAGGCCCCTGAGAGCCTGGTGGGCCCAGTGAGAGGCAGTGTAGAGTGACGGTTGTGAGTGCCAACCCTGAACCGTCTGCCTGGCGCCCACCCAGCCTTTGACCTTGTGCAAGTTCCTGAGCCTCTCCGTGTCTCACTGGATTGTCATTAAGGATTACCCGAGATAGTGTATGTCAAATGCTTTGGTCTGTGCCCGGCTCCTAGTGAGCATGATGTAGATGTCAGCTGAAGAGGTAAGTGCTGGGCGGGGAGTAGGGTACTAGGAGTGACTTGCACTAACAGAAATTATGAGCCCAATTCATGGAGATGCCCAGAGATAGGCCCTTGGTTCTATCTCTGTGTAGGAATATTCTTGGTTCTTTCCTCACCAGGGTCCTTGAGAATTTTCACGGGGATACTGCTGACAAGGGATTCCATGAATGTGGCGTACGAAGCAGCCTTAAATCAGAAGCACAGTGTCTGCACCGCCGGCCTGCAGGCTGCCCGAGACAGGGCTTGTTTCGTTGGCTCAGCGTTTCCAGCCCTTTTGAGTTAGTTGTTAACATTTCAAAATCTGGACCATCCAATTAAATATTTGGCTTTCTGGCTTCTTTGGAAGGAAGGAAAGCGCTGTCCCTCCCCTCAGGGCAAGACCAGGCAGGAGCTGAGTGGCAGCTGCCCCCTGCGTGGGCAAGCACCCAGACCACGTCCCTCCCTGTGCTACCTGCGCAGTGCTGTAGGCAGCAGGATGACCTGCACACTTTCTTAGGTCACCCTACCTTTTCCCTGGTGACCTGAGGTCTGAGTAAACCAGGGTTTTCAGCCAGAGGCCCTCTCTAGCCAGGTGATGTTAGCCTTCGCTTATTGGGAGTCAGAAGCATCATTCAGTGGGGCCAGCACCGTGTTGGGGGCTTTACTGTCTCTTTAACCTTCCAAAGCTCTAGTTTACAGAAGAGAGAGATGAGGGCAGTGCAGTTATTAGGAATGATATCAGTGGCTAATGTGTCCTGAGAGATCCCTGGGTGCCAAGCGCTGTGCCCTTTATCTGTACCTCATTCATTCTTCACCACCACCCATGAGGTAAGCACCATTATTCTTTCCATTTTACAGGCAAGAACCTGGGACACAGGGAGGTTAGGGAAGCCTGCCCAGGGTCCTGCAGCTGGGAAGCAGTCGAGCCAGGACTTGACCTCAGAGACTGGTTCCAGAGTCACGCTCTCCTGAGTGGCAGAAAGGGACTCATTCTGAAGCCGTGTTCTTAATCACTCTGCTCTATTGGCAGGCACATGGACTGGAGCTTGCTTAGGCCAGGTGACCTTTCCTCAGGGAGAAGACATTCAGGTCATTAGAGAATACCCTAGATTTGCACCTCTACCCTCTTCTCAGCCCCACCCACCAGTTCTTCTGCCTTAACTTCTCAGCCTGGCCTAGGTTTCCTCCTGTAAGTTCTGTCCTTCAAGCTCACACGTCCTGTCTTATCTGAAGCCCTCTGGGACTCACCCGTTCAGAATCGATCATACTTGATGCTATCATAGCACAGGAGATGAGAATTATATGAGAAACATATGAGAATGATCAGGTGGCCCCTGCCAGTCTGTGCGTTCCTCTAAAGGAAGAATCCTGCCTTGCTCATTTGCCATCCTCGGGGCTTTGCACAGTGTTTGGCACATAGTTGCTCAGTTATTGAATGAAATTTGTAAAGGTTCTCTTGTTTGGATTTCTACCCAGATGCCCATCATGTAATTCAGAGGGATCTGGGTGCCTTGGCTACTAGTCTGCCATGGTCAGGTGTGTTTTTGTTGCCTGTAGGTAACATATTGAGCATTTTATGATGGTTCAGTGCCCTTCCCTGCCTGTCATGGGGGAGTACCTCTAAGAGCCTGCTGACATCACACCGTATCAGAGCCATGGACCTCTTTCCTGAAGATTGTACATTTCAGTTCATTTCTCTTATCTGGGAGCTCCAAAGTCGATCTCAACTCCTCCCCACCTTTCCTCCTATCTCTTAAATCTAAGTAGAGAAAACAGAGAATGGAGATAGAAGAATAGAAGCTCTTTAGCTGCTGGTAGCATTGGGTTAATCAAGTGAAAAGAGGAATTTGATCTGGGATACAGATTAAGGAAATCTCAGGAATACCGAGTGGCCACCGATGTTATTCTCTCTAAGAGGGAGGCTGGGAACAGTAGAAAGATGGCCACTGTCTACGTTGGGATTTAGGTCTGCTGGACATGGGGTAACTGTCTGCATCTAGGACAGTAGGAGCTGGAAGTGGCTAGAGATGGCCTTTATAAATAGCCTGGGTATGTACCTTGCTGTAATAAAGGGATCAAAAATACATCAGCTCCACTGTGAGCAAGTCCTGTAACAGTCCAACTGGTCAAGGCATCTCTGTTCACCCTGAAGTTACTGTTCCTCCACCATCCGTCAGGGAGCTGTCCTCATCTGTGTGATGGAAGCTGGGTTGCTGGCATGTTGCAGCTCACGGAAAGGGGAAATGAGAGTGATGTCTAGTGTGAGTGGAGGTAACATACATCAGTTCTGCTAACAGTCCATCAGTGAGAAGTTACTCCTAGGACCAAAGCCACCAGGCACCTGGGAAAAAGAAGAGAGGAGATTTCGGGGCCTGTAAACCTCTGATTACACCTGTCTGTTAGAGCGTGGTCTCTGACACAGGTGGAACCTGTTAGAGGGTGCAAGGAGAGAAGTAGCCTGCACTCAGGTGAAAGAAAACGGGCGTTCAGGACCACGAGGCTTTTGGAGGTTAGTGTCCCGGAGGAGGGAAATTATGACCCTGGAAACAGCAGGCGGAGTTAATTTCCTTTCCAGATTGCACGGTACCAAAGCAGAGAAGGACTGGCTCCAGAGAGTAAATGGGGCTTTCACAATCATCCTCCATACAAATGCGCTATTTTCCAGTGGGGAGACTGTGCCAGGGAGGGGAAGGGACTTGCCCAGTGTCACATAATAAACCCAAGGCAGGGCCAGGACAAGAGATGTTTCTTGGTGGGAAACTTTTCTGTCAAGCTGCAGGACCTCTGTGCCCAGGTGAGGGCACCATGTGGGGAGCTTTACAGAGCCTCCTCTATCTTCTCTATTCCTCTCTGCTCCTGGGTGGGAAATTTCCGCTCTGATGTGATGGTTAAGAGCACGGGGCTTTGGAGTCAGACTGCCCAGGTTTGACCTCTGGCTTTGTCTACTTGTTAGCCAAAGGGTTTTGGGCACATTACTTCTACCTCACTTGGTCTTGGTTTTCTCATCTGTGAAATGGAGGTAAGAGTCTTATACATTATGGGGTTGTTGCAGGGACTGAGTGAATACCTGTAAAGCACTTAGCACAATGCCTGGCAAATCAACAAATGTTAGCTATTTTTATTCTTATGTGTTCCTTGGATTTGACCCCATATGGATAGATCTCTTCAGATGCCCCAGGCAATATGCAGTTGTGGGGAGAGACGAGAGGCTGGCTTTCTTACCCATGAACACATTGGTGCCTCAGTGGATCTGCTTCGTCTGGCAGGATGTGGGACCTGGGATCAATACGTTTAGGTGGAAGTATTTAGGGGAAAATCAAGTGAAGATCAGGGGTCTGCAGTGCTGCTTAGGGAAGGGAAAGTTGTTGATATTGGAGGATGGGGAGGACCCTGTGGTCAGGGGCAGCTGGAGAGGTTTCCCACATCATCCCCTCTGTCCAGGTCCCACCAGCTGCTTGGCAGATGGAGCAAAGTGTGTGTTCTGTTGATAGACAGGGTGGAGGGGGCAGCGCAAATCCAAGTCAGCAACAAAAACTCCATCCCACAGGGCTTTCTGAGGCAGGGCCAAAGCTCCTACCTTGGGCGTATGGAGAAGGGGTAAATGATCATGGAGGGCCGAATGACCAGCCCAAGCTGAAGACACGTTTTCCAGTTCTGCCAAGATCTGTGGGTTAGGGCCCTTTCGTCGTAGGTGAAAGATAACTCAAACTGACTTCAGTGGCAGCTGGATTGAGGGCTCACAGACATGAGTCCTTTCTGTCTGTTTCTTGGGTCACCTTCTCTCCTGTTGGTTCCCATCTCAGGCTCCAGGAGAGTGGAGCAGCTCCAGACTCCGATTCTCTTAGGTGTGATCCTCAGAAATCCCAGCCAGGTTCTCGTCGACTGGATGACATTCCCATCCTTGATTTAGTCACCAGAGACATGTCCTGTGACTGGCTTAGGCCCAGCATGAAAGCTGTGATGAAGAGGGACTCAGAAGACGGGCAAATGTCCATGACAGATGGCCACAGCAGGGCCTCCTCTGAAATGGGAGCCCTCTCATCAAATAGGCCCAGGGCCATTTATTTTCTCTTCTCCTTTGAGGTGGCCACTGCAGGGAAAAAAGAGAAGGGAAAATTGGGGAAGAGCCAGGTGACCGCTCTGTAACAGGGTCACTGTGGACTGGAGATGCCCCTGGGACCAGACCATGTGAGGCAGGTAAAAGCTGAAGGAATGGGGCTTTTAGGGGAAGAGCAGTCTCCAGGGCGGTGGAGTGTCCTCATGTGTGGAGGGCTCTTGGAGGAAGGAAGACTCATCTGTTTTGGCCTCAAAAATAGGGCCAGAGCTGGGCCATGGAAACTGCACGAAGTCCAACATTATTCCCAGTTATGGAATTCTTTCTAGCAGTCACAGCTGCCTCAGAATTCAGCTGCACTGGGAGTTGAGGGCTCCCTTTGGATTAGCATTTATTGAGCCCTTCCTGAGAGTCAGGCATGGTGCCAGGTGATTTACCTGCATGATTGCCACCTGTCCTGAGAACCTTCCTGTGCCATAGGATTATCATTCCCTGCAGAGGGGTAGAGAGCCGCATTTCAGAGGTGAGATGGGATTCAAAGCAAGACCTGTGGATCTCAGAATCCATGCCCTTTCCACCTTACCAAGCTGCCCCTCAGTTGGAGTGTATTCCCTCCTTTGGGGTGGGGACGGTGTTGAGATTCTTGTGTCAGCTAACCTGCTAATCCTTGATTCTATTCTGTGATTAGAGTCATTTAATCTAAGTCTCACTTTTCTTATCAACCAAACGGAGCTAATAATACTCTCACAAGAGTACTGAGAGACTAAATAAGACAAAATGGGAAGATGCTTTGAAATATATAAAGCCAAGGTCAGTGGAAGGAGATTGTATAGTCTGACCTCACGTCCAGCAGAGGCTGGAAGCAGAGGTGGCTGTGAGTCTTGTCCTCCCTGTCTCTGCAGGTGCTGTCTGCCACACTCAGCTGGGGAGGCCTGTGGTGCTTCTAGCTGTCCCTGCGGTCAGCTGTCCCTGAATCTCTTATCCTGTCCCCCCCCAACCCGTTTTATTTTATTGTTCTTAATATGCACAAAATATATGTGTCATATACAATCCAGAAATGCAGACTAGTCAAAAGAACATAAAAGTATCCATTACTCCAACTACCCAGAGGTAATTGCTGTTAACACTTCAGTGCATTTCCTTCCAGATCTTCTCTACGCTTATCGTATGTGTGGATTTTTTAAAATTAAAATGGGATTATATTTAATACCACATATGCTGCTTGGTGATCTGCTTTTTCCACTTCACTACAGATCATAAACACTTTCATGACAGTAGATACATTTCTGCAACATTTTAGCAGCCATATAACATCTCATTGTATGGATGAGGTATAGTCTATTTAACTGAAAAGCCTCTATTTTTGGACATGTAGGTTGTTTGCAGCTTTTCTCTGTTACACTCCAGGCTGTGATGAGCACCCTCTCAGCCTGGTCTTTGTGCCTGTTTTTAATGATTTCCACAGGAGAGCTTGCCAGAAGTACAGTTTCTGGGTCAAAAGAGAAGTATTTCCAGATTGTCCCGCAGAAGGGCTATACCTGTGTGCTTTCCTTCCTGCAGTGTGAGCAACCGGCCTCCTCTCTTTCTGGCCAACACTGAATGGAATCCCTTTGATTTAAAAATGAACATTTATTCTTCAGTTGTTTGTTGAGTATAGACTATCAATATTTGGCAAATAGAGAAAAATGTATATTTATATTATATATGCTTTATATTTATTAAAAATATTTATAAATAAAATCAGGTACTATACTGTCACTTGAGCTAGCTAACCACTGTTAAATATATATGGTACATATATAATATATATACTTTATATAATATACATAATTGGGATTATGCTATCTATACTATTTTATATTCTTTTTTCAATATATGTGTATATGCATGCATACAGTTATTTCTCCATGTCATTAAATGTTTTGGAAATAGTTTTTTTTTTTTTTTTTTTGAGACAGAGTCTCACTGTGTTGCCCGGGCTAGAGTGCCGTGGTGTCATCCTAGCTCACAGCAACCTCAAACTCCTGGGCTCAAGCAATCCTCCTGCCTCAGCCTCCCGAGTAGCTGGGACTACAGGCATGCGCCACCATGCCCGGCTAATTTTTTCTATATATTTTTAGTTGTCCAATTAATTTCTTTCTATTTTTAGTAGAGACGGGGTCTCACTCTTGCTCAGGCTGGTTTCGAACTCCTGAGCTCAAACAATCCGCCCGCCTCGGCCTCCCAGAGAGCTAGGATTACAGGCGTGAGCCACCGTGCCCGGCCTGGAAAATAGTCTTTAATGGCTGCACAGTAGTGTGCCTTATGGATATTTTTTAACCAGTTGCCCAAGGAACATCCAGGTTGTTTCAGTTTTCATATTATAAAAATACTCTATGGCTTTTTCCTCCCAAATTATTTTATTTTTGTAAAATGTATATAACAATTTACAGTCTTAATCATTTTTAAGTATACAGTTCAGTGGTATTAAATGTATTATTCATATTGCTGTAACAACTATCACCACCAATCCATCTCCAGAATTCTTCATTTTTTAAAACTGAAACTCTGTACCCATTAAACAACAATTTCCCATTTCCCCCTCCCCCCAACCCCTGCCAACCATCATTCTACTTTCTGTGTGTATGATTTCGACTACTGTAGGTACCTCATAGAAGTGGAGTCATACAGTATTTTGTCTTTTGGTGACTGGCTTATTTCACTTAGCATAGTGCCCTCACGGTTTAGCCATGCCGTAGCATGTCAGAATTTCCTCCCTTTTAAAGGTTGAGTAATATTCCATTGTGTGCACATACCGCATTTTGACTTAATCTGTGGCCTAACACATGGTCCATCCTAGAAAATGTCCCATGTGCTCTTGACAATAATGTGTATGCTGTTGTTGTTGGGTAGAGTGACTGTATATGCCATTAGATCTAGTTGGTTTGTTGTGTTAAGTCCTCTATTTCCTTAATTATCTTCTGTCTGGTTGTTCTGTCCATTATTGAGAGAGTATTGAAGTTTCCAGCTATTATTATAAAACTATTTCTCCTTTTAATTCTGTCAGTTTTTGCTTCATATGTTAAATATTTTGGTGGTCTGTCATTTGGAGTGTAAATGTTTATAATTGTTATATCTTCTTGCTATATTGAACCTTTTATTAATATATAATGTCCTTCTTTGTCTCTTGTAACCTTTTTGATTTAAAAAAGAAAGATACTAGTATAGCCACCTCTGCTCTCTTTTGGTTACTATTTGTATGAAATATATTTTTCCATCCTTTTACTTTCAATCTATTTGTATCTATGGATCTAAATATCTGCTTTCAGGTCTTTCTCAAGGACAGTTTCTGTTGATTTATGTTTTTCCTCTGAATGGGCCGTATTTCCTGTTTCTTTGTATGCCTTGTGATTTTTTTTGTTCTTGTTGAAAAGTAGACATTTGAATCTAACAGTGTAACTCTGGAAATAGGATTTTCCCCCTTCTTCAGGGTTTGTTGTTTATTGTTACTGTTTTTGTTTATTTTTCTAATTGTTGTAGGCTGTCTCTGTGCTAAGGATCAGCCTGAGGTGCATGCCGAAGGTCTTCTCAGGCCTTTTCTGAATCTGTGCCTTTCCCTTGGAAAGTCTACCATCTAATTTTACCCATATAAGTAGTTGCCTTTGAATGTCCTACTCTTCAATGTTTGGCTTCCAAAGGAGAAAAATGGGGTGGGAGGGAAGGGCACCTGCCCTTTAAATTCCCTGGAAGTCACTTCTGTTGGTTGGGGGAGGGGGGCTTGCAGCAATGAGGGGAGGTGCGGCAATGGCCGATGCCTCTTTATCACACCTCTGTGATCAGAAGCAACAGGCAGTGATCAGAACACAGATCACCTCGGCCAGGTGCGGTGGCTCACGCCTGTAATCCTAGCACTCTGGGAGGCCGAGATGGGAGGATTGCTTGAGGTTAGGAGTTTGAGACCAGCCTGAGTAAGAGTGAGACACCGTCTCTACTAAAAATAGAAAAATTGGCGGGGCATGGTGGTGTGTGCCTATAGTCCCAGCTACTTGAGAGGCTGAGGCAGGAGGATCGCTTGAGCCCAGGAGTTGGAGCTTGCTGTGAGCTAGGCTGACGCTATGGCACTCTACTCAGGGCAATAGAGTGAGACTCTGTCTCAAAAAAAAAAAAGAACACAGATCACCAACATTTGTAGGACAGGGTACTCTTTGCCCACCTGAACTCCTTACAAGCTGCATGTTAGCTGCTCTAGGAACGTGTGCCCAGCTGCTGGTATGCTAAGAGCTGCAATTAACTGAATTTACCATCAAGCCTTCCCTGGAAGTTGAAAGCCTTCAAGAGACTCCAGAGTTTGAAAATAGTTTTATTGAACAGATTGTGCCAGTGCAATTGTTGTCTATGTGGGGAGATAGATTCCTGGTGCTTCCTACCACACCTTCCTCCCAGAATCCTCTGTTTATAGCTTTTTAAATAACACATTTATTACTATATAATTCACATACCATAAAACTCAGCCTTTTAAAGTATACAATTCAGTGGTTTTTACTATATTCAAAGTTGTACCACAACCAATTTCAGAAAATTTTCATCACCCCAAAAAAGAAACCTCTCCTCATTAGTAGTCACTTCCCATTTCCTGAACCCCCACCCCTGCCCCACAGCCCTAGTTAATCACTAGTCTACATCCTGTCTCTATAGATTGCCTATTTTAGATATTTTATATAAACATCATCATATAATATTTGATGTTTTGTATCTGGCTTCTTTAACTTAGCATGATGTTTTCAAGGTTCTTACATGTTGGAACATGGATCATTACTTTTTATGGCTGAATAATATTCCATTGTGTGGAAATACTACTTTTGCACATTTTGTTAATCCATTCATTGCTTGATGGACAGTGGATTGTTTCTACTATTTGGCTATCGTGAATAGTGCTGCTATGAACATTTGTGTACAAGATGTTGGATGGACATATGTTTTCACTTCTCTTGGATATATACCTAGAAGTGGAGTTACTGGGTCATGTGGTAACTCTGAGTTTAACTTTGAGGAACTGCGAACTGTGTTCCAAAGCAGCTTCACCTGCATGAAGGTTCCAGTTTCTCCACATCCTCATCAGCACTTGTTACTAACTGTCCTTTGATTATAGCCATCCTGAAGTGTGTGAAGTAGTATCTCATTGTGGTGTGGTTTTTATTTGCATTTCTCTAGTGACTGATACTGAACAGTTTTTCATGCGCTTATTGGCTACTTGTATATTTTCTTTGGAGAAATAAATGTCTATTCAGATTCTTTGCCCATTTTTTTAATTGGGCTATAGGTCTTTCTGTTGTTGAATTGTAATAGTATTTTATGTATTCTAGATACAACTCCTGTTACAGATATATAGTTTATAAGTATTTGCTCCCATCCTGTAGATTATCTTTTCACTTTCTTAATGGTATCCTTTGAAATGCAAGTGTTTTTAATTTTGATTAAGTCCAGTGTATTTTCTTTTACTGTTTTTTTTTGCTTTTGGTGTTATATCTAAGAAACCATTGCCTAATCAAGGTTATGAAAATTTACTCCTGTGATTTATTCTAAGAGTTTTATTGTTTTAACTCTTAAATTTAGAGTTTGAGTTAATTTTGAGTTAATTTTTGTATATGTTTGTGAGGTCAGGATCCAACTTCATCCTTTTGCATGTGGATCTCCAGTTGTTCTGGCACCATATGTTGAAAAGATTATTCTTTACCCATTGAATTGTCTTGGCATCCTTGTTGAAAATCAATTGAGCATAAATGTGTTTATTTCTGGACTCTCAATTCTATTCTATTGGTCTATATGTCTATCCTTATGCCAGCACCACACTGTCATATTACTGTGGCTTTGTAGTAAGTTTTGAGTTTGGGAAGTGTGAGTACTCCAAATTTGTTCTTCTTTTTCAAGATTTTCAAGATTTTGTTAGCCTTTCTGAGTCCCTTGTATTTCCGTATAAATTTTAGGATCAGATTGTAAATTAATGCAGGAAATAATATTTTATAGGGATTGTGTTGAATCTGTAGATCAATTTGTGGACTATTGTCATCTTAACAATATTAGGTTTTCCAATTCATGAACATGGGATGTTTTCTTTAATTTCTTTCAAAAATGTTTTGTAGTTTTTTGGTATACAAGTCTTCCATTCCTTTTGTCAAATTTATTCTAAGTATTTTATTCCTTTCATTTCACTTTCAGATTGCTCACTGCTAGTGTATAGAAATACAGCTGATTTTTGTGTATTGATCTTATACCCTGGAACCTTGCTGAACTCATTTATTAGCTCTAATATTTTTGCATATGGATTCTTAAGGGTTTTCTATATATAAGATCATGTCATCTGCAAATAAAGATAGTTTTATTCTTACTTTCTAATCTGGATGCTTTGGTTGCTTTTTGTTGCCTAATTGCATGGGCTAGTACCTCTAGTACAATGTTGAATATAAGTGACCAGAGTAGACATTCTCATTTTAAGGGGAAAGCTTTCAGTCTTTCACCATTGAGAATGATGTTAGTTGTGGATTTTTTTTCATAGAAGGCGCTTATCAACTTGAAGAAATTCTCTTTTCTTTCTAGTTTGTTGAGTGTTTTTTTCATCAAAAGGTATTAAATATTGTCTAATGCTTTTTTTCAGTATTATTCATGCAATTTTTGTGCTTTATTTTTTAAATATAGTGTTTTACATTGATTTATTTTCGTATGTTAAACCAGCTTTGCATTCCTGAAATAAATCCCATTTGGTCATGGTCTATGAGGTTATTTTATGTGTTGCTGGGTTCCATGTGTTGAGGATTTTTACATCTATGTTCAGAATAGATATTGGTGGTTTTCTTATGATGTCTTTGGTTTTGGTATTAATTTAATACTGCTGTCACAGGATGAGTTATGCAGTGTTCCCTCCTCTTCCACTTTTTGGAAGAGTATGTGAAGGACTGGTGTTAATTCTTCTTTAAATATTTGGTAGAATTCACCAGGGAAGCCATCTTTATAGAAGTTGTTTGGTTGCTAATTCAATCCTTTGGTACTCTGATGTTCTAATAGATTTTAGTAGCTTTTACTTGCTCTCCCTAGTTTTCTGCATGGTATCTTTTCATGGGAGCCCTGAGCCTCTTGATCGTGGCAAACAACCCTAACCAGAAGGTAGTCATCCTTAGTTAGTTCCCAGTTTGAGAATCGATGACTTTGAGCAGTCGTCTCTATTCTGTTCTACTGTAATACTTGAGTAGCAGCTCATCTGTGTTATAGAGCAAACCCATACCTGTCATAGTCGGGAAGGAGCACTTCCTATATTTACAATTAATTGGCAAATCAGCCTAGTGGGCAAGTTTTATTTTTTTCTGCCAGGAAACTGCCAACTACTGCCAAGTTTTAAGCAGGAGAAATGACTTAATTAAGTTCATAAGCAAGAAAGATCTTTCTAGCACAGAGTGGTGATGAGATTAGAAGGAATTAAAGATTCTAGGGAAGGAAACTGGTTGAGGGGATGAGCTGGCTTTGGGCCCTTTCTGTCTATTGTTCTGCATTTCTGGGGGCTTGACTTCTGCAGGCTGTTGCCCAGGTGCCTAGGTCAGTTGGTTTCTGCCTGAGTTTGGCCAACAGGAGGCACTGGCAGGTAACTGGAGGGCAACAGGAGAGAGAAGCCAGGGTGTCTCCCTCTGCCTCAGGCAGCACCGTTATCAGCAGTGATGTCTCTTCAGTTGCTCCAGTCCTATCAGAGGGCACCTCCTCTGTGGTTTTAGCTCCCATTAGGGAGCTTCTACTGGATTCCAGCCCCACCCAATGGCCTCAACTTCTGGGCTTTTAAAACTGCTTCCTCTCTCTGTCCTCTCCAGCCCTAGGGATGTGAGTGGCTTCCTGCTGTTGGGTATTCTGAGATGCAAAACCATCCTGTTTGGCCTCTTACTCTTTCATCCCCTATGCAGACAATTCCAGACATTCAATTCTCTTCATTTGAAAGAAATAGAGTGCTTCCTTTGTCCTAGCTGGATGCTGACGGATATCAGAGGTATTGCAAAAGCCTAGATTCTAAGTACAAAGGGCTGAACCGGGACAGGGCAGGCAAGTCAGAATGAAGAGGCATTTGAAAGAACAGCAGTAGGCCATGGAGACGGGCCGTGTGTGCGGGAAAGTTGGTGTGGGAAGGTGATTGAGGGAGGAATGAAGATGACTGTGAGATTTTTAGTTTACTTCATAGAGCAGGAAATGATGTTGTTAAACCAGGTGAGGATTACAGGAGGAGGAGCCAATTTTCCTTGGAGGATGGGAAGATACTGGGTTGGATGAGCATGGTGAAATCTCTGTGTCCACAAGAGGGTGCTGTCCAGGGAACCATTGGAATTCTGGGGCTGCTGCTCTGCATAAGGGTTTCTCAGCTCTTGAGTTATTGGTCAGGAGTCAGGAATTGTCTGCACGTAGGTGTAGGATTTGGTTAAAACCCAAGAATGGCTGAAGCTCATTTGGAGGACCACAGCGAGTGAGGAGGGCAAGGACTGAGCCTGGAGCCCCTCAAGATCCCTGCTAGCAACAGGGGAGCTCTACCTGTCCGCAGAATGCCCACCAGGGTTCTGGGCTAACAAAGGGGAGGAAGGACGCAGATGACCCAGAGCTTTCCCCTGGGGTTTACAGTGTGCCTGAAACACAAGCATTTGTATATTTGTGGCAGATTTACATTCTCAGGTGAAGACTGTAAGTAGACATTGGCCTGAGTGTCAGGACAAGTTAGTCTGAGGTTTAAATGTATTGTGGCAAAATTCACACTGAGATAATCAAGAGTCGACCAAAATAAGAGTCCTTTTATCCCTATTGTGTGAAGCTCGGGTTCAAGTCCTTCTGCAAACCATAGCTGGTCTAGGTATGGCCCATGCATTTCTCCAGGTTCTGGAGGACATGTCCTAGACTTGCCAGGCCCGCAGCCACACATCCTGTTGTGTCCCACCCACGCTCTGCTCCAGGCTGTCTGCCTTCCCACCCACCTTCCCTCACCCCTACCAGGCCCACTCCCTATCTCTGCCTGTCTTCTGCCTCCCACTGGGAGTCATTCCCTCTTCCCTGTGCTGAGTCCATCCTTGGTGACTCCTGTGGTTGTATACAGACCTCTCCAGCTCCGTTTGTCCGTGCCAATCTCTCCTTCCTCTGATTCCACCTCTATTTATAGTTAGTACCATCTAATTTGGCATTCAGTTTTTGTTTAATTATTTCACATCTGCCACTTGCCTTTCTCAAACTAGACTGTATAATTAATTAATTCATGAAATCAGCAAATATGTGAGTGCTTGGTCTGAGTTGGGCACTGAGGCTGTGTCATGTCTAAGCTGCTTGCTTTGTCTCCCTGCATTTGCACTAGGGACAACAGCCCCTGCTACATGGGGGTGCTCGTGATGGTTCTGTTCTTTAAACATTTTGCCCTGGCATCCAGGGGCCTACTATTGAAGATAAACTCTACCTGAATAACGCACAAGTTGCTTAAGCAGAAGTGCAGTGTTTTCAGTGTATTCTGAAATCTTCTCCATTTTAGATGAAAATAGATTTTGGTTTGAGCCTCATATAAAAACAAATAATATGTCTCTTAACTCTTCTGCCTGTACTCACTGTTGGGCTGGATCATCTCAATTTGTGGACTGTCCTTCAGCTTGTTTGGCTCTGAAGGGCCTGCCCTCTGCAGCTCGTGTTCTCTGGGCCTCCTTAATGCAGTTTTCTGTATAGTGTGCCAAACGCTGTTTTTTTTTTTTTTTTTTTTTTATTCTTAGGATTTGTTTGCTTACTTCTAGGATCTTGGGGCCTAGACTCACACAAAGCCAGGGTATAGGAGATCACCTAGGCCAGACTCCTGTCTTACATTTTAAAACTCCTAGCAGGGTGCTTGTTCCGGCACCACCCCATCACTTGGCTTCCATCATTTCCAAACCATGTCTGGTGTTCATTTTCTTCCCCCAAATGTTCATGACGCTTTGGGAATGAAAAAAGCATCCATATTTGGAAAGCTCAGAGCTCCCTCGGGGGCGGGAGCAGAGCACACACTGTTCTGTGGAGAAGGAGGGTGTCAGAGTGTGGCTCAGCTGAGCCTCCACCGACGTGTCTCTCCACAGTGGGCTGGGAACGGCGCCCCAGAGCAGGAAGCTGTGGTCCCTGGCCAGGGCTCCCAGCACAGTGTCCTGGCCCCTGAGCGAGGCAGAGGCGGCCCCCTGCAGGGCACACCGCAGCCTCTCCAGACAAACAGAGGAACTGAGGTTTGTTGAGTGCCTATTAGGTGCCCAGTTCTGGAATCATAGTAATAAATTATTAATACGATTACAGCATTAAAAGACGTCCTTCTCAACACTGTTCTAAGCACTTGCCCCTTAACTCCCATACTCCTCACAGCAACCCTAGTGGCAGTCACGGGTAGAGTCCCGGTTTAAGAGGGAGTGAGCGCTGGCTCCCCTATTCCAGCCCCTTGCCGTCGAGCGCTGACTTCCTAGACGGGAGCTGGCATGGCATTTGTGTAGGGACTCCCAGGTGCGGATTCTGCTGAGGCCGGACCGAAAGAGGCCAGGTCGATCCTGGTGTGCTGTGAGATGCCTTCGTTTGCCTTGAGAGCCCGTGTGGACACTGCAGGAGGTCTTGGAAAAGCACCTTTTCCCTGAACACCATAGACAACACTCGGGCTTCTTTATTTAACAATAGGGCACTTTGGTACTCTGGGCATGTTCAAAACCGGAGTTCCACAGAAGGCCTCAGGGCGGCTCCTGGAGCCTCCAAAAGCTCTCTGTCTTGGGGCCACATCAACTAGGATTCGCTGCTGGCCGCCGCCCCCGGTCATCCGGCAGCGCCTCGGCAGCCGCCGCCAGGGGTCGCGTGAGCTGCGTCCTCGCCGAGGCGAGCGCCAGGGCCGCGCATGCGCGGAGCCGCTCCCGGCGTCCTCAGACGGGCCGGCCGCGGAGCTGCCCCGCCCCGCAGTCCTCGTGCCCCGCCCCTGCGCCCTTCCCACCTCGGGACAGGTGGATGCGGCGGCGTGCTCAGGGCCGGTTTATTGTTTGCAGTCCCTGAAATTTGGTTCATTCTGTGATTCAACCCCAGTTCAGGGATTGGAGAAGAAAGACGAACTCACCAGCTTTCTTTATTAACCTTGGATTGGCGAGTTCCTACGGGACTCCAGGGCCGTTTCCAGGCGGAGAGGTGGGAAAGCTGTGCCTTTCACGAGGCGTTTAAACTCTCAGCCCTCCCTGGCTGTTCCTAGCAAGGAGCTGAACCTCCATCAATGTGCTAATTTATTGTTTTCTGGAACAACATCTATAGAGACTCGCATAGGAGTTGTAAGTGTTTAATAAGTTAAAACAGTGCATGGATAATTTAAAAAGAGGATATAAAGGTATGTATCCTGCTTTAGCAGAAGTCAAAGTCCTTTTTCTTCATGGACAGAGAAACCCTGGTAATAAGAATTGCAGAAGCCCAAGGAGGATTTTTGGAAGTATTCTTGATAGAAATGACAAAATCTAATCCCAACCTTAATGAATTGGATATTTGCTAAAGACCATGACCGTTCTAGGTGTCATCCTGGAGCCCCAGGATAAACAAATGACCACTGACATTGCTTTTTCCCTGGCAGAAAATTCCCCCAGTCTTTTGGGGGCTGTGTGGCAACT
The DNA here is from genome assembly GCF_000956105.1 of Propithecus coquereli. Classification (NCBI taxonomy): domain Eukaryota; kingdom Metazoa; phylum Chordata; class Mammalia; order Primates; family Indriidae; genus Propithecus; species Propithecus coquereli. The sequence continues at coordinate 531,733 of NW_012152463.1, forward strand.
GCTGTGGACCTGCTGTGGTGGTAAACTCATGGGGTCAAGAATCGGGGTGGGCTCTGCCAGTACCCCTTAGGTGATCTTGGACAAATCATGAATGCTCTCTGAGCCTGAATTTCCTCATCTGCAAAGAGAGAACAGGAGAGAAGATAAGGGCTCCATTTTTTTCTCTCGAGAATCTGCTTTTCATTTTTTGAAGCTTTGAGATCCCTTCGGGTACAGTGAAAAAAAGCAGTTTTATGGAAAAGTCCATGAGCGGAGGGCATGGGGTGGTGGAGGAAGGCCAGGGGAGTCTTGCTGAGTGCTTGCTTTTGCAACATGGGAGTAGGCGTTGTGGGAGGGGTGCTGTGGGGCCATATGAGATCAGCAACGTAAGTCTTCTGTTGCTGCTTATCCCGGACCCAGGAATCGCCTTGGCCTCTTCACGTTCTAGTTTCTGCCAATGGTGGGAGGCTAGATGCTGTATTGCATGTGGCTGCTCATCTCAGGTTGCTGGTGAAAGCTTCCTGTTTATATTTAGACGTTGTAAGAAGAGTAAGAACCCTTTTATTGCCACTGACCCATATTCATATTTGATGTTGTTTGTGTGAATAGGCTCCTCACTGGTTCTCTTTTTGGAAGCAAACTGAGACTCAAAAGGTCCAAGGAAAGGTTTAGGGGGCTGGAGCTTTACATTGAGGTCTGCTGAGGTGCTCGTTCTTAATTCTTTGATACCATGTCTGTCTCAGTCACTGCAGTTTTTACATTGTTTTGAAAATGTCTTTCTCCTCCATTCTACTAGAGGTGAATTTCTCAAGAGCAAAGACCACATTCTGTGAAGCCCATCCCTAGCCCAGAGCACTGCACACAGTTGGAGCTTAGTGAGAGTTTGTGGAATGAAGTAAGGACAGGTGCTCCTGTTCTTTGCTATTCTTATTCTTTGCTCCATTTTGCACTGTAGGGATCCCCTAGTGTGATGAGTCCTTGCTTCTTAGGAAGAAAAGTAGAACCAAGACCAAAGTTGCATGACATCACATATTATTAAGGTTGAGGGTTTGTGCCAAAATGTTAACCATGAGTGGTAGCAATACGGGTGGTTGTTATTTTCTTCTTGAGCTTTTCTGCATTTTTTAGATATTCCCTGAAAAAAAGTTGAGGAGGATGGTCATTGCCCCAGGAAAGGTACATGTTAATAAGAATATTTATCAAATATTTACTCTATGCCAGGCACTGGGCTAAGCCTCATAATAAATAGTCAGTTGAAGCAAGTGCTATTATGCTCATTTGCTTGATAAGGGAACAGAGGATCCAGTGCTCCAAGTCACAGAACTAGTAAATGGAGAAACAGGGTTTGAATCCAGGTCTGTCTACTCAGAAATCCATGCATTCTCACTTCTTAATATTTAACCTAGCAGTTTGATAGGTAATAGGTATGGATTTTTAGAACAAAGATTAAAAATAAAATAACAAGACGTGGGTTTACCACATGATCCACCAATTCCATTCCCAGGTATATATCCAAGAGAATTGGAAATGGATGTCCATACAAGAACCAGTACACTAATACTTATAGCAGCACTCTTCATAATATCCAAAAAGTGGAAACAACCCAAATGTTCATCAGCTGATGAATGGATAAACAAAATGTGATATAGCCATACAATTGAATATTATTCTACAATGAAAAGGAATGAAGTTTCAGAACTAGATAGAGGTGATAGTTGTACACTATTGTGAATATACTAAATGCTACTGAATTATTGACTTTAAAATGATTAATTTTATGTTATGTGAATTGCACCTCAACTTTAAAAAAAAATAATGAAATTCTGATATTTGTTATAATAGCTATGAACCTTGAAAACATTATGTTAAATCAAAGAAGCCAGGCACAAAAGATCACATATGGTATGCTTCCATTTATACAAAATATCCAGAGCAGGCAAATCTATAAAGACAGAAAGTAGATTAGTAGTTGGCCAGGGTCTGGGAGGAGGATGGAACAGGGAGTAACTGCGAATGGGTATGGGTTTTTTTGGTGGGGCGGTGATGAAAATGTCCTGGAATTAGCTAGTGGTGATGGTTCCACAACTATGTGAATACACTAAAACCACTGAACTGTGTGCTTTAAATGTGTGAATTTTATGGTATGTGAATAATATTTCAATAAAGCTGTTATTTATATATTTAAAAATGATATAACAAATGAATAAAATTCTTCCACTTTGAGACTTACCAGCCTACTGTTACCTAAATATAATAGTAATATAATAAATAATAATCATCAGAGTTACTGTTTTTTTGAGTGTTTGCTATGTGCCAGGCACTGTTGTAAGCACTTAGCAGTAAGCAGTTAGCATTTTTATGTATGAAGTCAGCCCCGGAGTCTGGCTTCAGATCTCACATTCTTAGCCACTACATTATACTACTTTCCATATAAAGACAGGTACATCAAAGATACAAGAGAGTATAATATAGAGGCTAAGAACTGGAACTCAGGAGTTAGAGTGTCTGGGTTAGAATCCTACTTCTGCCACTTACTAGTTGTGTAATCTTTGGTGAGTTACTTAACAGCCCAGGGGTCCAGTTTCCTCCTTTCTAATATGAGGATGATAATAGATTCTCCTTCAAAGGGTTCTCATGAGAGGTAGATAAATTATATCAAACTCTGAGAATAGTATCTGGCAAGTAGCCAGCACTCAATACATGTTATTGTTATTTCTATACAGTTACTAAATAGAGGCTTAAAGAGCATAAATTCAAATTGCAAACTTTCATTTAGTGAGCATTTCAGGTTGAATTAACGTCTCATTTGCTCACAGAATTATAGAGCTGGAAGGGACATTGAAAGATCATCTGCTCTAGAAGCTGAACGTCTAATCCACAGCCTGGCATCCTCTTCTTTTATGAGGGGTGTGTGTGCGTGTGTGTGCACGTACATATGTGCACACCTCCGAAGGAGGATATGCTGACTCCAGAAGGAAAACAGCAATTCATGAAAGTACCCAGAAGGGACCAGCTGTGGCTTCCAGCCCAGAGACCACCAAAAATAATATTTAATAGAAGCTCTGGATTGACAGGGACCTTCCAGGAGATCCAGGTCAACTTCCCCGTCCCCACCCTCCCCAGCATTTGGTGGTTTCCATTGGCATTTCCTCCTCTTTACACACCTGCACAGGGCCTTGTCCTCCGTTGAGCTGAGTACATCTGACACCTGTGGGAGCGCAGCCATTCTAGAAGTGAGAACACAAGATTGGCAATCTGGGGCTGCCTTTGCCAGGGCTTTGCTTTCTGTATCTTGAATCTTGTTTTCTGAGTTTCTTTTCATCCTTAGAAATTGAAATCCCTGGAAATCATCTTACTGCCTTTGAAGGCCGTACCACAGGGCTGAGTTATCAAGGACATGATGTTATAGTAAAGTTTTTCTGGTACTTCCAGTTAGAAACTCCCCTGTGGGTCATGTTACAGCAAAGCATCAGAATGTATCTGTCCCAGGTGTAGCTTCCAGAGATGTGGTTAAGATAAATGAGGAAACAATTGCCCAGTGTTGTAGTACATAGTTCATAGCATTACATTTATAACCTTTTACTGTATTGCATAACTTTATAAGAAATTAATTTTCTTATCCATTTCAATGCAATTTAAAGAAATGAAAATGTTGGTTTTGGATATTAATCTTTTAGAGTCATACCACTCAAGGTAGTATCTCAGTAATTCAACTCTTCATGACACAGACAAGGAATAGGAGGCCCAGCGATCCAGGGATTTGCCTAGCTCTTGGTAGAAGAGAAAATCAGCACCCGAAGGCTCTGGACTTTGAAGTCTTGCCTTTACGATTTCAAACTCATTTTTATTGTCATTGCCATTATCAGACTCTGAATAGGCTGCTGTCAGCACCTCAGTGAGACAGGATATTGTGAGTAGCACTCTGTAGTCAGATAGACCAGGGGTCAAAATCTGGCTTTATCATTTACTAGCTGTGGAGCCCTAGCTTCAATCTTATCTATAAGGTGTTGTTAACACTCTCCTTGCAGGGTGGCTGTGAGGATTAAAAATGGTGCCTTTCAGACAGACCCTAGGCATAGTGCAGGGAGCTGAGTAGGGCTTTGATAAATGACCCTGTATTATTATTGAACCTGATCAGTCTTACATACCCAGATAAGGCTCCTAGTTGAGGAATCTCAAATTTAGACAGACCTGGAAAATTTGAGGGTGATAACCCCTCAGTGATGACTGGATTTTCTGGCAATGAGATGTGTAGCTCTCCACTTCCTTAGCCAAACTTTCAGAGAATCTATAGGCCTTGGGAAAATAAAATGGAGCCCCTGTCAGAAGTATTGAAACCTTGATGTGGAAGGAAACGAAGAATGGAGAGTCCAGTTTGTCATACTATGTTCTGTAAATCCCACCTAAATAGAACAATTAAGAGGCTGGGCATGTGCAAGCTTTTGAAAGTGTAGAGGGTCCTCCACTTGCTTATTAGCTGTCCACCACCCCCTCCCAACTCTAATGTCCCAATGGTCTACTGGCCACTGTATAGTACCTTTACTTTTGGCACTCCACTGTACACAGACTCAGCAGTCCTTGGTACCTCTCTTAACACAGTTACCTAGGGCAGCGGGATGCATTGGCCCAGCTAATGGGCTCCCTTATAATTCCCACTTTTGACTCCTGCATGGACCTTGAGCAAGTCACTTAAGTTCTTCGAGACTCTGATTCTTTTTCCATGAGATTAGGAGGAGGATAGCATCTATTGAACAGGACCAAACAGGCTAATAATGCACATGCAAGAGCTGTGAAAGCAGTCAAGTGTAATCAAAATGATTTTTTCATCATGAATTTAAATGTGTTCAGAAGTGAGCCTATCCGTGGGAATTCCCACCTGTGGCAGGGAGATAAATTTTAGGCTTTGTGACTACTCAGCATTCTTCAGATCACACAACTTAGCCATCTTTATCTCCCATACTTTACACCTGGCCTTGATTGGTCAGAAAGCACTTAATTTCCACTCATTTTGTATACAGCTTTGATTTTGGAGATGCAGATCTTATTGAGCTGTTCATTAGGCATTGCTGTCACACCAGCTATAGATCAAGTCTGTTTTTCACTATTTTTTGTCATGCATTTCTCTGAGAAAAAAAAAAAGTAACTAGAAACATTAGTGATGATAGCTTTCCAAATTGACAAGGCATCATCTGACATTTTAATAGGGGGAAATTTGGGCCATGACCTCAGCACTCTGCTTCTCAGACAGTGTTGATTTGATCCCAGACACTTGAAAATTTATAGGCCAGTCCACAGGGCCTGTAAGCAGCTTTTGACAGAGAACTAAATTTTCTGGAACTGATCTGCATAGGCACAAATTCACTGTGGTAAATTAAGACTCTGCTATTGCTCTGATATGTGCCCAGTGGTACATGAAATGAATGCCATGGCATTTGAGAAAAGGAAAGGAGCAATACTTAATTAATTTGATATCATAAAGGACCTCCTCGCTAAGAATGGACTCATTGCTGAGAACCCATTTGCCATCCCAGACCTTGGTTGTCCATATAACTGCCTAATTAGAACATGAACCCACAGAATCCTTCCTCACTGTAGAAGATTATGTTGTGTAGCTGGTTTGAATATTCTCACCAGCCATGCATAACTATGGATTATAGTCCTAGATGACTGGTTTTCAAATATTTCAAATATTTTAGAATTCAATACAGATAATAGTCAAATTGTGTTGAACTTGATTTGGCCTTTCTTTGATTTAGTGGACTTGGCAGGTCCCTGAGAGCCTTGGTCATCTTTATGAGCATTAGTGGTCAGAGTCCAGCCTACAGTGGTATGAAGTGCCAAAGAGTAGACCCAATTTTTCCTGCCCCTTTGACATACTTTGGGGAATTAGTTTTCTTTATATTAAATTTCCGATACCAACTCACACAATGTTTGATTGCTTCTCATATAAGCAGAGAGCAGATTATGAAACTGTCTCTTTTTGCTGTTTTTTTAGTGGTTTTAATTTTGCACACAGGAGCATGTAAAAGCATATTTAGGAAGCTCCAATCAAGTGTTTGCTTTTGAGTAGTTCTGAAGTTTTCTGCTAAATGGTGAATTTGTTCAGTTTATCTTATATATTCTCCTCCAAAGAAAATGTCAAGAGGTTATAACAGAGTTCACACTGGAGAAGGGACTATTTAGTGATTGTTTTGCAATTGCGTTAACAACTTGGGCTCTAAATGGAAAGAGAATATTGAGCACCTAGGGCTGGAGGGACATTAACACAGTTATCATAACTGTATTTGTTATGTTCAAAAAGTTCATTAGAGATATGGAAGATAAAGATAAACCCAAATCAGATTTCTAGAGATGAAAACTACAGTGTCTGAGATGAAAACTACACTGGATGTGATTGATGACAGATGAGAAATTGCAGAAGAAAAGATTAACGAGCTTAGACATAGCAATAGAAATTATCCAAAATGAAAATGAGAAAAAAAATATTGTTTTTAAAAAAGTGGAAAGACTATAAGTGAGCTGTACGACTTCACATGATCTAATATGTGTGTAATCAGAGTCCTCTCAGGAGGGTGACATAAACATTTTTAAAGAAATAACACCTGAATACTTTTCAAATTTTATGAAGACTACAAACCCTCTGTTCTAGGAAGCTCAACAAAGCCCAAACACTTCATAATCCAAATTGCTCATAACCAGTGATAAAAAGAAAATCTTAAAAGCTTCCAGAAGAAAAGACACATTACATATAAATGAACAAACGTAAGAGTGACAAGCAGATTTTTTGTCAGAAACCATGCAAGTGAGAATACAGTGGAGCAATACCTTTAGAGTAATGGGGGGGAACAAACCCTCAACTTTGAATTCCATACTCAGTGAAAATACCCCTCTAAAATGAAGGCCAAATAGTAGTTTTCAAGGATATAGTGGCTGAAAGAAACCAGCAGCAGTAGAAATATAGTACAAGAAATGTTAAAGGAATTCCTTTAGGCAGAAGGAGAAAGATGCCAGAAGGAAATATGAATTTATACAAAGGAACAAAGAGCATTAGAAATAGTAATTTGGTGAATATATAAGAGGTTTTCCTTATGATTTAAATGTCTTTAAAAGATAATTGAATATTTAAACAAAAATAATAACCACAAGGTAGGGTTTATAATATGTATAAAAATAATATGTATACAGTAAGAGAAGAAAGGCTGGAAGGGGAGAAATGGAAGTATGTAATCATAAAAATATTACACTATATGTGAAATGGTATAATATGATTTGAAGTAAACTATGACAAGTTAAACCCTAAAGCAACTACTGATAAAACAAAACAAAGAGTTTTAGCTAATAAATCAACAAATAAAACATACTCAGTCAAATAGAAGACAGAAAAAGAGGAAAGAGGAAAAATAGAACAGATGGGAAAAATAAAAAACAAATAGCAAAGTGGTAGATTTAAACCTAAGTACATAAAAAATTACATTAAATGCAAACGATTTAAACACCCTAATTAAAAGATAGAGGTTGTCACATTAGAAAATAAGCAAGACTCAACTATATGTTCCCTATAAGAAACACACTTTAGGGAGGAGCTTGGGAAGATGGCTGACCAGAGACACCAGCTACCAGATTGTCTCAGAAAGAAGGAAAAGTTTTAGGTGAAAAAGAAAAAACAAACAAATAATCATAGATCAGGTGTAATTCCGAGGGAAAAGTGCCAGAACCTACAAGAGATTTCATGGGAAGAAGTTGTGGAGCAGAACAAGAAGGAGCAAGAAATCGGAAAAGGTCAACCCACAAGAAGCTTGGAGTCCAGCGAAAAGGGTAGGTGGAGTGGTTTGTTTTTCCCTCCCTCCCATCTCTGGCAGTCAGCAGGCTCCCGAGCTGCTGGAGAGCCTGTCTACCCTGATGAACCCAAAAGTTGCTGCTACCAGTGAACTGGGAGCTTCTTGAGGACAAAGCACAAGGCTGCCAGCCCCCTTGGGGTTCCCATCACAACAGAACTAAGCTCAGACGGCAAGCACCATATTGCATCTCCACCCACTGTGCACCTTTGTCCTCCTCATGGAGCTTCAGCCCCTCAGTTCTCATCTTGCTCATTCCCACACAAGGATCTCCCAACTCCAGCCCAGACTATGGGAGCCACAGGGGGCTGGTGGGCCCCGGAGGATCTACATGACCCCAGAGCCTGGACATTCGGATGGGCTGCCTTTTGGAGAAAGGGACAGAGATGACCAGAGTGCTAGCTTTCCTCCATTCAAACTCTTTTCTTCTCCTTCCCCTCCCCTGCTCATGGCTGTCGAGAGAGACACTTGAGCCAGGGCTCTCAGGAACTGCTGCTTTCCCTCTGGTGGGACTTCCACAGAGAGTGAGCCTCAAACTTTTCTTCTTAAAGACCTGAAGAGGGCTAAGGCGTGCTTGGACTGTGAGCTCCCTGTTCACTGGTCCTCCCCGGTGCTGCTTGTCCGGCTGCTCCCTCAGAGGAGGAGGGCATACCCTGAAGCAAAAACCTGCTTGAGCACCCCCTAGGTAACTTGGGACCAGCATGCTTCTCCCTGGCCAGTCAGAATAATCTTTGGGGACCTGGGGACAGGCCTGCAGAGGAGATCCTGTACCTCCAGGACTTGACTGTGTTGCTCAGGGGCACAGAGGGGAGATTTGTAAACTAATCTCAGGAGGCGAGGGAACCCACGCATGCAGAACTGAAAAGAAAGCACAGTGTGGGTCTCAGCCACAGTGCACTCATGGAGCATAACTCCCCCAACGAGAAAGCCATGCTCTCAGCCCAGGGTAGAATCCTGGACATGGAAGTTCCCAGCCTGCAGTGCTGTTGTGGGGAAGCTCAGTTAGTTTGAGCTCCTGCCTGCTGACAGATGCCAGAGGGAAACCACGGAGCAGAGGAGCAGGGAGAAGATTGAAACTAGCTCCCAACAGCCAGATTGAGGATCTCAGATGGCCCCTGCCACCATAAGCAGACTTTCTGGGTGGGTAGGGCTACCTCAGCCCCTCCCTCGTGGCTTTCCCCAGAAGTCTGGGAGCTGACCTTTGATCTCCCCAGAACCTTATCAGCTTTTGTAGAGCCTGAGGGCAGGCTCACCCAACCCAGCCCTGCCCAGCCTGACTCCCCCATTCGCCTCTGCTGTGGTGGAGAATAAGGACTCACCTGGAAGTTCTAGGGCCCCATCCAACACCTGGGGCATTTGAGTGCATCTCCTGAGGGGCTAGAGCCAGTCACAGGTCTCAAAAACAACACTGCAGCTTGTTCCTTCTGACAAGTGCTACCTACTGACAGGGAGGGTGATTTGCACAGCCATTTACAGCATTTACTGACTCAATCATACAGGGTCTGGTTGATTCTTACCCACAAGTACCACCTACTGTCTCAGAGATAAAACTAGGAGTGCCAATACAATTCACACTGTTAAGAAGACCACATGGCTGGGGAAAGAGAAAGGATCTCAAAGACCTCCATCCTCCCTCATCAAAGAGATACAGGGAATCTGCCCACAAACATAGCTCACCACTGCTACAGCCTACAAACAACTAGCAACTGAGAAAACCGCCACACTAAGGATATCCATAACCAAGGCATCCATCTAGAACCTACACTGCCATCACAAGCAAAGCCAAAAGTTCTTACCCAACATATGCTGCAGACACATGCTTACGAATGAGGGGTGGGAGAGCCCCATCTAAACAAAAGAAAATCCAAAAATAAGAAGTGACAACTGCCCCAGATGAGAAGGTATCGGCAAAAGAACTCTGGAAGTATGAAAAATCAGAGTGAAAGAACACCCCCAAAAGGGAACACAAGCTCTCTGGCAATGGATACCAACCAAAATGAAAATAGTGAAATGACAGATAAAGAATTCCCAATATGGATTGTAAGGAAGCTCAATGAAATACAACAGAAAATGGATTTTCTTAACTCAAAGAAACCAGTAAAACAATTCAGGAAATGAATGAAAAATTTACTAAAGAGATTGACATATTAAAAAAAAACAAATAGAACTTCTGGAAATGAAAAATCATTTAAGGAAATACAAAACAGAGTGAAAAGTCTTAGGAATAGACCAGACCAGGCAGAAGAAAGAATCTCAGAGCTTGAAAACAATTCTTTTGAACTTACCCAGTCAAAAATAAAGAATGGAGACTTCAGAGGAATGAACAAACCCTATAAGAAGTAGGGGACTATGTAAAACAGCCAAATATAAGAATCATAGGTATCCCTGAGAGTGAAGAAGAAAATGCACGAGGGCTGGAAACCTATTTGAGGGAATAATTGAGGAAAAATTCCCTGGTTTGGCTAGAGATTTAGACATTCAGGTACAAGAAGCTCAATGAACACCTGGGAGAGTCATTGCAAAGAGGCAATCACCAAGACACATAGTCATCAGACTGGCTAAAGTCAACATGAAGGAGGAACTCCCGCAAAAACACCCATCAGACTAACTGCAGAGTTCTCAACTGAGACCTTACAAGCCAGGAAAAATTGGGGCCCCATTCTTTGATCTTCTTAAACAGAACAACTGGCAGCCTAGAATTTTGTATCCTGCAAAACTAAGTTTCATACATGAGGGAGAAAGAAAGACTTTTCCAGACAAGCAAACACTGAGGGAATTTATCACGATCAGACCTGCCCTGCAGGAAATACTCAGAACCGCATTATATATGGATTAGCCCAATAGACACCCACCAGTGTAAAACCACCCCAAAACTAAAGCTCAGAGATCATATAAAATAATAGCACAAGGGGAAAACAAAGCAATAAGGTACTGACCAAAAGGATGAACAGAACAGCATCCCACATAGCAATTCTATCAATCAACATGAGCAGTTTGAATACCCCACTCAAGAGACACAGGCTGGCTGAATGGATGAAAAAATACAACCCAAGTACCTGCTGTCTCCAGGAAGCACATCTAACCCACAAGGACTTATACAGATTCAAGGTGAAGGGATGGAAAAGAATATTCTATGCAAATGGAAACCAAAAGAAAGCAGGTGTAGTCATTCTCACATAAGATAAAATTAACTTTAAATCAGCAATAGAAAAAAAAGACAAAGATGATCATTACATAATGGTAAAGGGAGCAATTAAACTAGAAGACATAACAATCCTAAATATTTATGCAGCTAACATAGGAGCCCCAGATTCATAAAGCAAACCCTACTAGATCTAAACAAGGAAATAAACAGCAGCACTGTAATTGTGAGGGACTTTAACATCCCACTGGCAGAACTGGACAGCAGAAAATAAATAAAGAAACACTGGATTTAAATTGGACTCTAGAACAAATGGGCCTAACAGACAATTACACAACATTTTACCCAAAAAACTACTGAATATACATTCTTCTCATCAGCACACGAAACATTCTCCAAGATTGATCATATCTTAGGCCACAAAACATGTCTCAACAAATTCCAAAAAATCAAAATCATACCATGTATCTTCTCAGACCATAGTGGAATAAAACTAAAAATCAACTCCAAAAGAAACCCTCAATTCTACACAAAGTCATGGAAATTAAACAACCTGCTGCTGAAGGATTATTGGGTCAATAATGAAATTAAGATGGAAATCAAAAGGTTCCTCAAACTGAACGACAAAGGGGACAGAAACTACCAAAATCTATGGGATTCAGCAAAAGCGGTACAAAGGGGAAAATTCATAGCCTTAAATGCCTACATCAAAAAGACAGAAAGATCACAAACTGACACTAGGAACTAGAAAAGGAAGAGCAAACCAAACCCAAAGCTAGGAGAATAAAAGAAATGAGTAAGGTCAGAGCAAAGCGAAATGAAATGAAAAACAAACAAAGAAAGAAACAAAAAACAATACAAAGGATCAATGAAACAAAAAGTTGGTTCTTTGAAAAACTAAACAAAATTGATAAACCTCTTGTTAGATTAACCACGAATAGAAGAGAAAGGACCGAAATAAGGTCAATCGGAAATGAAAAAAGAGATACTACAACTGATACCACAGAAATACAAAATATCATCTGTGAATACTGTGAAAATCTCTACATACATAAACTCAAACGTAGAGGAATGGACAGATTCCTGGAAATACACAACCTCCCAAGACTCAATCAGGAAGAAGAAATAGAACTCTCGAACAGACTAATAACGAGATTGAAGCAGTAATAAAAAATCTCCCAACCAAAAAAAGCCCCAGACTAGATGGATTCACAGCCGAATTTTATCAGACCTACAAAGAAGAGCTAGAGCTGGTACCCATACTGCAGAAATTATTCTATGATATCGAGAAGCAGGGAATCCTCCCCAACTTATTCTACAAAGCTAGTATCACCTTGAGACCAATGCCAGCAAAGGACACAACAAAAAAAGAAAACCATAGACCAATATCCCTTATGAATATAGATGCAAAAACACTCAATAAAATGCTAGCAAACTGAATTCAACAGCACATCAAAAAAGTAATCCACCATGACAAAGTGGGCTTTATCCCAGGGATGTAAGGATGTTTCAACTTATGTAAATCAATAAAAATGATACACCACATGAACGAGCAAAAACAAAGACCATACGATCATCTCAATAGATGCAGAAAAAGCATTTGACAAAATTCAGCACCCCCTTACATGATAAAAACCCTCAACAAACTAGGCATAGAAGGAACATATCTGAAGATTGTAAAAGCCATATATGACAAACTCATAGCCAACATCGTACTGAATGGGGGAATGTTGGAAGCATCCCCTCTAAGAACTGGAACAAGACAAGGGTGCTCACTGTCACCACTTCTATTCAACATAGTGCTGGAAATCCTAGCCAGAGCAATCAGGAAAGTGAAGAAAATAAAGGGTATCCAAATTGGGAAAGAGGAGATCAAACTATCGCTTTTTGTTGATGATATGATATTATATCTAGAAAACCTCAAGACTACCAAGGGACTCCTGGAATTGATAAATAAATCCAACAAAGTCTTAGGTTACATATCAGCATTCCTGTACACCAATAACAGTCAAGCTGAGAGTCAACTCAAAGTCTCAATACCATTCACAATAGCTACAAAGAAAATAAAATACCTGGGAATCTACTTAACCAAGGAGGTAAAAGATATCTATAAAGAGAACTATGAAACACTGAGGAAAGAAATCATAGAGGACACAAGCAAATAGAAAAACATATGCTCATGGATCAGTAGAATCAACATTGTTAAAATATCCTTATTACCCAAAGTGATTTACAGATTCAGTGAAACCCCCACATCAAAATACCAATGTCATATTTCACCAATCTAGAAAAAATAATTCTACACTTTCTTTGGAACCAGAAAAGAGCCCGAATAGCCAAAGCAATCTTAAGGAAAAGGAACAAATCTGGAGGCATCACATTACCAGACTTCAAACTATACTACAAGGCTACAGTAACCTAAACAGCATGGTATTGGCACAAAAATAGAGACATAGGTCAATGGAACAGAAAACAGAACCCAGATATAAAACCATCCACATACAGCCAACTGATCTTTGGCAAAGCAAACAACAATATACACTGGGGAAAAGAAGCCCTATTCAATAAATGGTGCTGGGAAAATTGGATAGCCACATGCAGAAGAATGAAACAGGATCCATAGCTGTCACTACTCACAAAACTTAATTCTAGATGGATAAAAGACTTAAATGTAAGACATGAAACCATAAGAATTCTAGAGGAAAATGTTGGAAAAACTTCTAGATACCAGCCTAGGTGAAGAATTTATGAAGAAGACCCCAATGGCAATCACAGCAACAGCAAAAATAAATAAATAGACTCGACTAAATTAAAAAGCTTCTGCACTGCTGAGGAAATAATCAACAGAGCAAATAGACAACTTATAGAGTGGGAGAAAATATTTGCAAGCTATACATCTCATAAAGGGCCAATAACCAGAATCTACAAAGAACTTAAGCAAATCAGCAAGGAAAAAACCCCATTAAAAAGTGGTCAAAAGACATGAACAGAAGGTTTTCAAAAGAAGATAGACAAAAGGCCAGTAAACATGGAAAAATGCTCAATATCACTAATTATCAGGGAAATGCAAATTAAAACCACTATGAGATATCTCCTTACCCCAGTTAGAATGGCTTTTATGAAAAAGTTCAAAAGCAACAGATGCTGGCGTGGATGCAGAGAGAAAGGAATGCTTATATGCTGTTGATGGGACTGCAAATTAACATAACCTCTATGGAAAACAGTATGGATATTCCTCAGAGAACTAAAGTAGACCACCATTCAATCCAGCAATCCCACTACTGGGTATTTACCCAAAGGAAAAGAAGTCGTTTTTATCAAAAAGACAACTGCACTTGAATGTTTATTGCAAGACAATCCACAATTGCTAAGATGTGGAATCAACCCAAGTGCCCATCAATTCATGAGTATATTAACAAAATGTGGTATGTGTATACTGTGGAATACTACTCAGCCACGAAGAAGGATGAATTAAGGCCTTTTGCAACAATTTGGATGGAACTGGAGACCATTATCCAAAGTGAAGTATCTAAAGAATGGAAAAACAAACACCACGTGTACTCCCTATTGAATTGTAACTAACCTGTGAGCACACATGTGCACAGTGGGAAGTAAAACTCAGTGGAAATCAAGCAGGGGGGAGGTAGGAGGAGGGGATGGGCAAAAACCTACCTAATGGGTACAATGAACACTGTCTGGGTGATGGGCACACTTAGAACCATCACTCAAGCCTAACAAAATTGATACCTGTAACCAAAACATTTGTACCCCTGTAATATTTTGAAATAAACAAAAAAGAAAAAAAATACATTCACCTACTAATGGGCATTTGGCTTATTTTGAGTTTTGGGCTATTATGAAAAAAGCTGCTATGAACATTCACGTACCAAAAAAAAAAAAAAAAAAAGAAACACACCTTAAATATAAAGACATAATAGATTAAAGGAAAAGGGATGAAAAAATATATTATACTAACACTAATCAAATGAAAGCTGTAGTAGCTACATTAATATCAGATACAGTTTGGATATGTGTCTCCTCCAAATCTCAGGTTGAAATTTGATCTCCAGTGTTGGAGGTGGGGCCTCTTGCTTTTGGGTCATGAGGAAAATCCCTCATGGATGGCTTGTTGTCCGTGTGGTAAGGAATGAGTTCTCACTCTATTAGTTTCCATAAGAACTGATTGTTAAAAAAGACCCTGACACTTCCCTCCCCTCTCTCTCTTCCTTCTCGTACCATGTGATGCCTGCTCCCCTTCTTCTTCCAGCGTGAGTGGAAGCTTGCTGAAGCCCTCATCAGAAGCATATGCTGGTGCCATGCTTTATTTGGCTCACGGTTCTTCACAACCTGGAAAACCGTGAGCCAGATAAACTTCATTTTGTTATAAATTACCGAGCCTCGAGTATTCCTTTATGGCAATGCAATGTAGACTGAGACAATATCAGAGAAAGTAGGTTTTAGAGCAAAGTCAATCCATCAGAAGGATATATGAATTCTAAAAGTTTATGTACCAAATAGCAGAACTTTAAAATACATGAAGCAAAAACTGAATGCCAGGGAAAAATAGGCTAATGGATAGTTATGCCTGGAGACTTCAATACTCATGTTTCAATAAATGACAGGGCAAGTAGACAGAGATGATCAGTAAAGATGTAGAATCCTTCAAACAACACAGTATACCAACTTGACCTAACTGACATGTATATGGCATTTCACCCAACAA
The DNA here is from genome assembly GCF_000956105.1 of Propithecus coquereli. Taxonomy (NCBI): domain Eukaryota; kingdom Metazoa; phylum Chordata; class Mammalia; order Primates; family Indriidae; genus Propithecus; species Propithecus coquereli. The sequence goes on from NW_012152463.1 coordinate 547,412, forward strand.
CAGCAGAATACATATTCTTTTCAACTGTAGCATTTACCAAGATTGACCATATTCTGGGCCAGAAACAAGTTTCAGCAACATTACAAGAATTCAAGTGTGTTCTCTAACTTGTATCAGAGATCCCTAAGACTACCTTCAGGTTATTGATTCACTAGAAAGACTCCCATAACTCAGCAAAGCTGTTATTCTCATGGTTATAGTTCATTACAGCAGCGGACACAGATTAGAATCAGTAAAGGCAAAAGGCACACAGGGTGGAATTCAGGAGGGACCAAGTCAAGCTTCCAGTTGTCTTCTCCCATTGGAGTCCTATGGACATCGCTTAATTGTCTCTGCAACAAAATGTGACAACACTTATGGAGTATTGCCAATCAAGGAAGATCACCTGAGCTACTGTGATGTCCAGGGATTTTACTGGGGGTCAGTCACATGGGCATGGTGCACCCACATCACTGACCTTAATTACTTAGTCTCTAGCCCCTCCAGGGTGTAAACCAATAAAGCATGGCCCCAATCTTCCACTATAAATCACATCATTGCATAAAACTATCTGGCATGGCCCAACGCCCTAGATAAACAAAGACACTTCTATCAGGCAGGATATTCCACGGGCTTAAAGGTTATCTCCCAGGAGCTGGTTAAGGGCTAGTCCTTTCTTTGGAATGTACAGGGTTGGATCATCCCAAGCCTCCAAGTCAACCCTTCACTGCACAAATCATGATGGAAATGATTTAGAAATCAGTAAAGAAAGATCCTTGGAAAACGCTCCCAATATTTGGAAATTAATACACTTTTAAAGAAGAAATCAAAAGTTAAATTAGAAAATATTGTGAACTGAATGAAAATAAAAGCACAACATATCAAAATTTGTAGGATGCTGCTAAAGCAGTACTTAGGGAAAAATTTAAAACACTAAATGCCTGTGTTAGGAAAGAAAAAAGGTCTCAGTACTTTAGCTTTCACCTCGTGAAACTAGAATAGGGAGTGTAAATTTAACCAAACCCAATGTATTCAGAATAAAGGAAATAATACAGATCAGAGTGGAAATAAACAGAAAACATAAAAATAATAGAGAAAAATCAATGAAACCAAAATTAATGAAATCAAAAAGATCTTTCTTTATTGAGAATTTCAATAAAATTGATAAATCTCCAGCCAAACTGATCAGGAAAAAAAGACATAAATTGTGAATATCAGGAATGAGAGAGGTGCCATCTAGTAGAGATTCTACAGATATTAAAGGATTACAAAATATTACAAAATCTATACCAATAAATTTGACAACTCAGAAGAAATGAATAAACTACTTGAAAGATATAAACTGCTAAAGCTCGCTCAGGAAGAAAGAGGTAATCTGAATAACCTTGTATCAAATAAATTGAATTTGTCCAGGTCCAGATGGCTTCACTGGTGAATTCTATAAAACATTTAAGGACAAAATAATACCAGTCTACCCAGACTTTCCCAGAAAATTGAAGGGGAGGGAATACTTTTCAAGTCATTTTATGAAGTTAGCATTTACCCTGATATCAAAACCAGATATAGGGATATTACAAAGAAACTACAGACAAAATATTCCTCATGAACATAGATGAAAAATGCTAAGCCAAATTTTAACAAATCCAATCTAAAAATATAAAAAAGGATAATTCATCATGGCCAAGTAGGGTTTATGCCAGGAAAGGAAGGTTGGTTTAACATTTGAAAATGAGGCAATGTAATTCATCACATTAAAAAAATAGGAGTGCAAAAGTTATGTGATTATCTCAATGGACACGAAAAAAAGGATTTGAGAAAATCCAACATTTACTCTTGATATAAACTCTCAGCAAATTTGTTGTAGAAGGGACCTTTTTCAGCCTAATAAAGGGCATCTATGAAAAAGTTAACTGTTAACATCAAGCTTACAATGTTGAAAGACTGAATGCTTTCTCCCTAAGACCAGGAATAAGATAAGGTTGTCTGTTCTCACCACTTCTATTCAACATTGTACTGGAGATTCCTGACAGAGTAGTAGGCAATACATAGAAATTAAAGGCATCCAAATTGGAAAGGAGGAAGTAAACTGTCTTTCTTTGCAAACAACATGATATCCTAGGACCATTTTCCGGACCTCTAAAGCAGTGTTTTAAAATTAAGCATCGTGAAAAACAACTCACCCAGTTTTTTTGTGTTCGATTTTTTTTTTAGGACTTTGTTTAGAGAAGTTGCCTATTTCATCTTCTACCAGTAATCTCCATGTGGACTGGGAACAGGATGTCATCACCTGTTATGAGAAAGCAGGGGACATCGCCCTCCTATACCTCCAAGAGATAGAAAGGGTAAGTGAGGACCATGTGTTCCAGCTGACAATTTTTTTTTCCCCAAATCAGATTGTAGAGAACTGGAGTCAACCACTAGAAAGCCCCTTCAACTTGTCTTCCCCTGGGTGCAAAACTTTACTTATATTCCTTAATGCTAAGGAGAAGATGGTAGTGATTGTGGTACCTTGTGAAAAATAGATGGTCCAGTGTTTGTGAAGCATTTTAACATCCTCTGAGCATGATAGAAATGATAGCGTGCATCTGTTTATACCCTCAGCACCCTGAAGCTGGTTAATCATTCCTGCTCTGTTAAGCAAAATGGGTTGAACTTTGTATGTACCTGTGTGGACTATATGCCAACATCTGTTTATCTGGGGTTTGGCAAAGGCCTGCTGGGGACTTCAACTGACCTGAGCAGGTTGTGTGTCCACTGAGACCCCCTGGGATGGTCTTCTCCCAGCAGTCAGTGGTTTGCCTATGGTGTGGGGTATGGAAACCAGTAGCTGACAAGAGGGCCACTGAGCAGAGAAGCAGTGAACATGCAGCTCTGAGCTCAGACCCTCAGGCAGAGGAGGCTAGAGGCCGGATAGGGCCAGGGAGGTGTGGGCACCTTTGTTTAGAAGGATTCTTGTCTTTTGGTTCTGCTCTTTACTAAGTTTCTTCACCTCTCAGCCTCAATTTCCCCATTTGTAAAAAGAGCATAATAATATTCCCTATTTCATGGCATTTTTGTGGGGATTATATAAGGTCATGTGAATAAAGGCACTTAGCCCAGATTTGGAAACATATTGGATTCTTGGTAAATGTCACTTATTTTTATTAATAACAATAGCTCCTAGCAGCTGCTGCTCCTAGCTGAGTTTCCTGGAGTTCTAACCAAGGCTGGATGCTGATATCGACCACAGAGATGTACCCTGTGAGATTGTTCAAAATGTTTAGAAATCCTGTGAGACTTTGGAAACGATCAGAAGTATTATTTTCCGTCAATTTTCTGGGGTCTCTGTTTCCATAAGGATTAGAATAGAGAGGGACTACCAAAGTCTTGATGGCTTTTATTACCTTATAAATGGCTTTTATTACCTTATAAAGGTACAGACTGGAAGTAATTTTTTTCATAAATCATTTTGTAGTGTGTTGGTCTTTACGATGAGGATCAGAATTGCCTTTTCAGGAGGCAGGGAGTGTTGAGTGAGAATCACAAAAGAAGAAGAGAATGATGGGAGTAGAATGTGACCTGGCCTTAACCAGAATGGACTATAAGTCATGGCTTATGATATCTGGGAATTCAAGAAGTTATTTGGCTGTCTTGTCAAAGTGCTATTCTATCAAAATGTTGCTAGGAGAAGGGGATTTTTTTTTTTCTGTTATTCAGAATTTATGATATGATCTTTAGGGAAATGATCATGCAGGCTGCTTTTAAAATCCGCATTATTTCCACTGTCTGCCTCCTTGATGGCCGGTGCTTGGCAGTGGAGAAGTCTGCTTATCCCAACTAAGCTGTTCTTGCTGGCTATACAGCACTGGCCACTAGGGGCCCTTATCTTGCAGCTCACTTTCAGTTGTCCTGTTGGAGCTGCCTTCTCCTGCTGGGAGAAAGGAGGGTCATCTGTTACGTGTGTCTTTAATGAGGTAGGAATTGGCAGCTCTGGGTACACCTCCTGTTCTGTTCATTCATAACTACCCATTCACTGTCGGGTTCTTCAGCCAGACCATCAAGGAGACTCATATAGTCATAGAATTTAGAAGAATCTTTTTTTTTTTTTTTGCAGGGGGAAATGGTGATCATGGGATATTAGATTTTTGAAAAGCAAGTTGAGGCCCAGAAAGAGAGAGCCCAAGGAAACAGAGGAAGTTAGGCCAAAGCTAGTTTTGGAACTCAACTCACCTGACACTCAGTTCTGTGCTGGCTCAGTTCATTCTCCCAGGCCCCTGCAAGCAGATACAGAGCCCTGTCATTCCCCCACACCCTTGTTTGTAGTAAGTGCTCGATAAGTACAGAAATCGACCAAACGAGCTTTAGCTTTTAGCGACATGGGGAAGCAGCTTCTTTGGCCTAGGGTTAAATCTCAGCATATACAGATGACTTTCAAATTTCTGGCTCTGATTTTTCAGCATTAGTTTTCCTGTTTGGGAAACCACTTTGGGCCTCTGCAGATTTCAGCTAGCTGGGATATTAGCAATGAGAGAGTTTGAATGAGCCAAACATAGGTTTTAACTGTTGTAGGTACTCAAGAAATTATCTGTTGATTGATCAGAAGTCCAGGGGGAAAACAGCCTTCCTTCTGTGACCAATGGGCTTGGTGGAAGTTTAAGGGTTTTTATGTGGCAAGATAGTTGTGTGCCCTGCAGGAGTTACCTGATTGGCCTTTTTCTTTTTTAAAAATTTGAACTTAACTGACTTAATTTTGAACTTAGTAAGAATTATGCAGAATTGAAAACAGAAACTTTAGGGAAACAGAATCTGAAAGAAGTAAAAGCCTTGAACAAGCCTATTGGCAAAAAGCGCTTTGCTTTCTGAGCAGTCTGTGAATTAGAAAATCCCACGTACTGTTCCTACATTTGTTCTGCTGGGCAGAGGTGGCCACCGAGCGGCTGCCCTTTCACTTCCAGCCATTCTACAGCAAAGAAACTTCTGTTTGCCAGGACCTTTGGCGTTTTATTTATTAGTATTGACTCTTCATTCACTAGCAAGAATAAAATTTGGGGAGAACTTTCGAAGACAGTTGGGAGTGTTGTGACTGATGTTTTGTCATAGTCTGGAAGCACCACGTCGTGTTTCTGAGGCAGCACCATTCTCTGACTTTCTCAGTGACGGTGGAGTTGTTTGTTTCCGGAGGGGCCGACCTTGGCTTCCTTCCCCTCGAGGCAGCAGAGCACGTGGCAAAGTGACTGCCAGCGTTGGAATCCTGGCCTTGCCACTTCTTGGCTGCGGGACTTTGGGCAAGTTGTTCAACCTCTCTGTGCCTTAGGATCCTCATCAATAAAATAGCAATAATAATGTCCATAAGGCCATTGTGAGGATAAAACGGGTTTACTCATGTACTTCCCAGTACGTTGTTAGTACACAGTAAGTGTCGGCTTTGTTGTCATTATCTGTTCCTGTGTCACCTGGCTGTGGAATCTTTCCAAACCTTAGGTGATTTCAGATATTGCGATAAAAATCTGGAATGTTACAAACATGTTGTTTTATTTAAAATATTAAAGAATCTTTAGGGGAGTGTATATGGAATCATTTTTTCAGGGAATTTGGTTTTCCCTTTCTTTTGCTGAAGCTAATGGAACAATATTTTGCCTAGGGTCCCTATGTCTGGGTTCTGTTCACTCCTGATTGACCTCGGTCCAGTCATTTATTTCTGTGTGCATTAGCTTTCCATTTTCACGGTGGGGCTAATTCCGCCTGACTTGTCTGATTTCCTGGGGCTAGAGAACCAGCGTTTACTGAGCACCAGTGTGTGCTGGGCAGCATGTAGGAGCTTTCCGTGTGGCATTCTTCCCCTTGTTGCCAATGTGGAGGCGAGGCCAAAGAAAGTGTGAATAAATGAAAGCTGTGTGCATTAAATATTTGTGTCCCTGTTATATTAGGGTTACAGAGACATCTATTAATGATCTTCTCTGATAGTTTGTTTTCTGAAGGGGAATAAAAGATATAGTACTTCTAAAATTGTGCATATAAAATAATTTAATCAAATAAATCAAATTAGAGCAGATAGAATTAGAAATGACTTAGGATGGCCTTGATTAGTTTATCTTCAGGTGGTAGCATTATGCCAACAGTAAATAAAGTTATCTGCCCTGCAAGGAGCTTCTGGTGGTGCAGTGATAGGAATAAAGATGACTTCACCCTTGGATATCATAATATGAGCCCTGCTTTTGGCAAATGAAATCATCCTGTCTCTGTCCTTTGCGTGCATCAGCCAACCAGCTGGTTATGGCTTTCTTGAGCAGGAACAGTGCCAGGGTGGAACTTTACCTTCTGCTGACAGTTCATTTCTTTACACCCTATTTTAGAAAAGAAGTTAATGCTAAATTATGGGGCACCTGTAACTTTTTATTGGCTGTTTCAGTGCTAAAGTTTCTAGAAGAAACACCAGGTTCCCAAATATTGCAGTGCTCAGCCCACATTTCCTGTGTTCATCAAGGTTCACCAGGTAGCATGGTGATGCTTGAATCGATCGTGTTCTCCCAACAAGAGGAACTTGCAGTGGCAAAGCTGAGGCTATGAATCCAGAACTGGATTAGATGAAGGTTACTGTGGGTCTCGAATTCAAACCAGGTATCCTCAGAAAAGCACTCAGAGCTGCTGCTGAGAAAGGCAGGGTGTGACTCTGGAGGTCCGAGTGGCTGTGCTTTTGGCTTTAAAATGTGAGACAGTGAAGAAAAGGCAGATTCTTCCCTTCCCTCCCCCATTCGCCCCTACCTTTTCACTCAGGCCAAAGCAGCCGGTGACAGTTCATAGCTTAATGTAATATTTCCTTAGAGAAGTTTCTAGAAACTGACCAACCAGGCCATGTGCTTCCATTCTAGGTGCCTTTGACTTTGAGCCTTTCATCTGCCTGACTGGAGTAGGAAGCTGTCACACTCTTAAAACTGAGTTAGGAAAGTCTGGAAACCAGAAAGAACAGTCACTTATTTTAATTTTTGTATATTTTCTATCACTCTTTGCCCTCATAATTTTATAAGCATTAAAGGGTTTTATATCTAATGTCTTCTACCTTTGGCAGTACATGAGAGTAGTGGTTGCTTTGCAATCTTGAAAGGGTTATTCATATTTAAAAGTTATTTTGCTGACTTGCTAGTGAAATGGTACTTTGCAAAGTTAGTTTGCATTTTTTTGATTATCAGTGAGGTTCAAATTTTTTCCATATATTTGCTTACTAGTTATATTTCTTTTTCTTAAAAAAAGCATTATTGAGATACAATACACATACCATATGATGCACCCATTTAAATTGTATAATTTATGGTTTTTGGTTTTTTTTGTTATTGTTGTTTTTGGTTTTTTGTTTGTTTGTTTGTTTTTGAGACTGGGTCTTAATCCCACTCTCTTGCCTGGGCTAGAGTGAAGTGGGGTGATCATAGCTCACTGTAACTCAAACTCCTGGGCTCAAGCGATTCTCCTGGCTCAGCCTTCCAAGTAGTGAGGACTACAGGTGCACACCACCATGCCTAGCTAATTTTTAAAACAAAATTTTTTTTTAGAGATGAGGTCTTGCTGTGTTGCTCAGGCTGGTCTCAAGCTCCTAACCTAAAGTGATCCTCCTACCTTGGCCTCCCAAAGTACTAGGATTACAGGCACGAGCCACTGCACCCAGCCAGTTCAGTGATTTTTAATATATTTGCAGAGTCACTATCACCAGTATTTAATTCCAGAACATTTTCGTCACCCCAAAAAGAAACCCTGTACCCATTAGCAGTCAGTCCTCATTTTACATCTAGTCTCCTCAACCCTAGGCAACTACTAATCTATTTTCTCTCTATAGATTTACATATCCTAGATATTTTATATAAATAGAATCATACAATATGTGATCTTTTATGACTGGCTTCTTTGGCTTAGCACAATGTTCTCAAGATTCATCCATGTTATAGCATGCATCAATATTTCATTTCTTTTTTTGCTAAATTATGCTCTATTGTATGGATATACTACATTGTATTAAATGTTTATCCATTCACCAATTGATAGACATTTGGATTGTTTTCACCTTTTGGCTATGATGAATGATGCTGCTATGAACATTCACTGACAGGTTTTTGTGTGAACATATGTTTTCATTTTTCTTGGGTATATTTTATGTTTACGTATATATACTTTATATTTAACCTTGTTATATTCTTTTTGTCTGCTTCTGCTTTGTGTCTAATTTTTGGAAGTAGTGTGTTTTTTTTTTATAATTTGAATAAATTCCATATCATATATATCGTAACCCTTTTTCATATTTGCTCTGAATATTTTCCCAGCCAGTAATTTTCCAATTTTAAGTTACTCTGAAATTTTGAGTCTCTGTGTAGTTGAATCTGATTATATTTTTTATTACATTTTATTTCATTGTTTTTAAAGCTCAGCTGTTGGAATAAACTCCTCTAGGATTTGAAAAATCTTCAACTATTTTCCATATTTAAAAAAAAAAACACTTTAAATTCCCAAATCTGCTTGGGATTTATTTTGGCATATGATATTAGATATGACTCTAAATTAATTTTCCCCAAATTTCAGTGCCACTTTAAGATGATCTTATCTTTCCTTTTCATATTTTCTGTCATATATTTTTAATCATTCAATAAAATTTTAGGTACTACAGTAATTTCTGGCTTTCCTATTTTGTTCTGCTAATCTTATATTGTACCAATATGACACCGTTTAATAAGTACTTCTTGAAATATGATGAGTATTAACATCTGAAGGATTAGTAACTACATTTATTTTTCAGAATTATCCTTCGTTATTTTTCTCTTCATACTTTCAGATGAATTGTAGAATAACTTTGTTGACTTCAAGAAAAATCTTGTTGGGCTCTGGCATAGCGGTGTGGCTGGCACTTGTAGTCCCAGCTACTCGGGAGGCTGAGGTGGGAGGATGGCTTGAGCCCAAGAGTTTGAGGCTGCAGTAAGTTACGATCATGCCATTGCACTCCAGCCTGGAAAACAGAGCAAGACCTCATCTCTTAAAAAAAAAAAAAGAAAGAAAAATCCAGTTGGGATTTGGTTGAATTTTTATTAATTTGGAGAATTATGTTTAATCTTCTCTCATTTATAACCTTCTCCCTATTTTGTCAAGACTTTTGGTTTTACAGATTTCAGTAGGTTTGTCTTATTCTCAGATCTTTTCCATTTTTATTGCTTTGTGAATAGGATCATAATTTTCCTTATATTTTTACATGTAAGAATGCTTACAATGTTTTAATTCATGTACAGAAACAGTTATCGAGTGCCTTCTATGTTCTGGATACTATGCCTGACATCAGGGGCCCTAAAATGACTAAGCCACAGAGCACGCCTTTCAGAATCTCACCATCTCATGAGGACACAGGTCCATAACCGGTATGCAGAGTGCTTTGGTGGGGAACACTCAGAGAACTCGGTGAGCCCAGAGAAAGGTCTTAGACTAGTGTGGAAATTCAAGGACAACTCTTGGAGAGATGACACCTAAGCCAAATCTTGAAGACTATCAAGGACAGCAAGGAGAGCAGTCATTGGCCATGACTCTGAACTCTTCTATAGAAGTAGAGTTGATTCTTTTCATTTTTCTAAGAATACAAATCTATGGCAGAGGAATGATTTTTGTTGTTGTTTCTTCTTTTATAATATTTTCCATCTTGTATCTCTCTCATGCCATGCTGCCAGAATTTCTAAAAACAATGCTAAGAAATAAAGGTGATGGTAAATATACTTATTTTGTCCTTATTTGAAGGTAGCTCTTTAATATGTCTCCATTAAGGATTGTATGCTCATTAAATTCTCGTTTGCAATTCAGACCAACCATGTGAGGTAGGTGTTGTTACCTCCATTATATAGATGAGGACAGTGACTATCTATGAGATCAGAGGAGTTCTCCTAAGCCCACAAGTGGAGAAGAGTGTTGGAACCAGACCTTGAACCTGGATCTTTTCACCTAAAATCTCCTTTCCCCGTGCTATCATGCTTCCTCGGTAGTTGACTGTATGCTTTTGCCAAAGCAGGCTGCACTTGTTAAGGACACTTGTTGGCAGTCTTCTCACAGGGAAGTGTTTATCCATGGAACAAGTGGTGGCTTCAACACTGCCAAACAATGCTCCTGCCCAGGCCCTTGTGTTGGAGGCTCTTTGTGAGGAAGGGATTAAATTTAAGATGCTTAGACTTCAGGCTAAACCCCGAGCTATGCTATTCCCTCTGCCTTTTGGTGTCTTTCCCATGCTTCACATTTATAACCAAAGCTTCATTCTGGCCACCCTGTCTTGGACTTTGCTGTTCTGGACTTTGCTCTGCAGCAAACACAGACACAGGGGAAGGAGCAGGGCTGTGGAGTCAGGTAGACCTGGTTTCAGCACCAGCTCTAACACTTGCTGGCCATATGAATTAGGCAACTCACTCAGTGGAGCAGTCTCAGTTTCCCCTTCAGTAAAGAGAGGATAATAGTGTGTATCTCAGTGGGTTTTGTGGGGGAATAAATGAGGTGACCATGTACCCACATAGTGCCTAACACACAGTAGCTTACTTTCCTATTGTCTTTATTCTGCATTAGTATGATTAGCCTCGAAATTTATTCATTCATTTACTATATATATCAAATGCTTAACCCACACCAGACACTGCAGTAGACACCGGGTGTATATATATCGGTAAATAAAACAGGTGTGGCCCTTGACTTTGTGGAATTTATAGCACAGTGAAGGAAGACAGCCGGTGATCGAGTAAAAAAAAAAAAAAAAATAGGCCGGGCTTGGTGGCTCACGCCTGTAATCCAGCACTCTGGGAGGCTGAGGCGGGAGGATTGTTTGAGCCCAGGAGTTCGAGACCAGCCTGAGCAAGAGCAGGACCCCATCTCTACTAAAAAAAAATAGAAAGAAATTATCTGGACAACTAAAAATATATAGAAAAAATTAGCCGGGCATGGTGGCGTGTGCCTGTAGTCCCAGCTACTCGGGAGGCTGAGGCAGAAGGATCGCTTGAACCCAGGAGTTTGAAGTTGCTGTGAACTAGGCTAACGCCACGGCACTCACTCTAGCCAGGGCCAGAGTGAGACTCTGTCTCAAAAAAAAAAAAAAAAATACATTGCTGAGTGCAATGAAAGAATAGAAAAGGATGCTGCGGGAGGGCACGACAGGGGAGACCTGCTGGATGTGGCTGGTTAGAGAAGGCCCTTCTGAGGAAATAACAAGCCGTTATCTGAGCGATGAGAAAGAGCATAAGAATAACGTGATCCAGATTGTGTTATTAAAAAAATTGTTGAGGCTGCATGCAGAGAGTGGAAGGGAAGTAGGGAGGCAAGCGAGGACGCAGAGATGCCATATAGGAGGCCACTGCAGAAATCTAACAGGAAGTGATGGCAGCTGAGATAGGCAACGGTAGTGAAGATGGAGAGACATATTGAGAAATAATTAGGGAGGACACGGTAGTAGATTAGATATGAGAGGAGAGGGGTACCAGGCTTATTCCCCAGTGTCTGACTTGGGCAGCTGAGTGGATGACAGTGCTGTTCATTATGATGAGTGGTAACAGAGAGCTCGGTTTGGCGGAACCTGGGCTCCTAAGAGTGTAATCATGCTCATAGGCTTCCTGGGGGTGGAGTTTTGGTGGCTTTCTTCCCAGGAAGGCATTCCAAGACTTAGGAGGGAGATGGCTAGTAAGAGGCCCTTGAGGACCAGCCCCATCCCTGTGGTCCAGGTATACAGACCCGCCTAAGACTCAGGCTGGACCAGGGGGACCAAGAATCCCCTCCCCCTCCAGCCATGTAACAAAGCACCAAGTAACGAGAGGTGGCAGAATACTGCTGGCAAGAGGCCTGAGCACGGAGAGAGACCTCCTCTGTCGCTCACACTCAGAGGGCTGCTGAACACTGAGGGTGGGGCAGAAACACTGAGAAGAACATTCTGGTATACCAGGCCCCACATGAACACGAGTTAGTAGCCCACTGCTGGAGGAATTTGAAGTCTGTGATGCGCTGAAGATAACCATAGAAACAACAAACCCAGCCCCAACCCAACTACTGACTAGATTGATTCAATCTCCCACATGGAAGAAGAAGGGTGCCCATTTTCAGGTATGAATATTATTTACCTGTTTTTTCTACACACAATGTTCAACATTAAATTAAAAAATTGTGAGACATACACTCCCCCCACACACACTAAACAGGAATAAACAAACCATAGTAAAGAGATAAAGCAACAAAACCAAACCCAGAAATGACCCATGTGTTAGAACTATCAGATAGGGACTTTAAAATAACTGTGATTAATTATGATAAAGGATATTGTGGGAAAGGTATACAACATGCATGAACAGATGGAAATTTCAGCAGAGAGATGGAAACTATAAAAAAGCCGATTGAAATGCTAGAAATAACATATATTTTTAACTTTAGAGAGACCTTTTATGAACTATGTGAAAAAAAATTTTTTCCTGAAGTTGAGTGATTACTTTGGTTACACTTTAGTTTCTTCTGTTAAATTTAACTAAATTAAATGTGATGGTTTAAATTTAAAACCAGCACATATAACATGATCTCATTTCTTTGTAAAATGATTTTATCTTCCTCTGCCTGATACATGTGTACACAAAGATATCTGGGTTGTTCAATACATGCTAATTTTAACTGTGGTTATTTCTGTGTGGTGGAATTGTTGAGGTGATTTTTTAATTTTCTTTTTTGTGCTGTACTGAATTGTTTTTGCTTAAAATGATCATGGCATTTCAAAATTAAAAACTATGCCCCAAAGCAAATGAAGGGTAATTTTTAAAAGTTTCAGCGTTGTGCCTTCAAGTGGAGAGGTTGGATGTATGAGTCTGGAATTCGTAGAGAAAGTCCGGACTAGAGCCGTAAATTAGGCAGCTTATTGATGATATGTGAGGTTCATAGGAATGGATGAGATCAGCTCAAGAGAGACTTAAGAGAGAAGAGAAAAGTACCTAGGAAGGTGCTCCGTGTGTCTTTAGCCCCTGGAGGATGTGCGGAGGAGGCTCCCGCAGCGGGTGGAAGCGAGAGAGGAGGAGACCTGGAGAACCTGGTGCTGGGTCAGGGAGGATCCGGTGATTTCCATAAGATGCTGGGCTGTAGTTCCCTACTTGGGGTTTGGCTAACAACTGGGTCTTTGGGAGAGCTGCTGACTTTCAGCAAATGCGGACAGCTTGTTTGGAGAACACTTGTATTTTTTTTTTAAGAGGTGGAGTCTCGTTCTGTTGCCCAGGCTAGAGTGCAGTGGCACGATCATAGCGCACGATCGTAGCTCACTGCATCCTTGAACTCCTGGGCTCCAGTGATCCTCCTGCCTCGGTCTCCCAAGCAGCTGAGAATACAGGTGCATGCCACCACACTCAGCTAATTTTTATTATTTTTTTAGAGACAGGGTCTTGCTATATTGCCACTTGTATGGTTTTTAAATGGGCCACGGGTGGGTTTCTCTTTGAGAAGTGCTTTATTTGACTTGTGAGTTTGAAGAGAGTAGCAGATACGTGTTTATACTTCATTGTAACCAATTCAGCTTGCAAGTCTTTCTCCTGATTAGTTGGCAGTCTATCTTGCAGGGCTAAATATTTAAACCTTTAAGATCCCATTATCCGTTGACGAGAGGCCAAGTTTAGAGAGAGAGATTACATTGTTTTTCTCAGCTCTCCCCTTGAGAATAGATGACTGCTGCTTAGCCCGAACTCACCAGGCTACAAAGCGGCAGAGCCCCTCAGCCCTGGAGCCTGGCGAGTTGCCTTCTCTGGTTAATTCCAGGGCCAGTGCTGATCACGGCACTTCTCAGCTCATCTTGGAGCTCATCGCACTGGTGACCTTGGCCGTTGGCAGATGATGACGATTCCCGCCCTTTGCTGGGAGCTGCTTCTGTGTCACCCAGCCTCCCCGTCAGTATCCTGGCATGCAGCAGGGCTGCTCCACCTCTAGTGCTTCTCCTTGTGCCCTGCTTCCTCAGCTCTCGGTACCAGGAGGGCCACGTGTGCCCCTGGGCTGCTTGGTTGCTTCCTGTCTAGTAGAAGTCAGTCCCTGCTTTTCTAACGCTTGCACTTCTGCCCCTGTGCCTCCACACTGATCCTGGCATGTGGAAGGGGGATCGTCAAGTTGTGGTGTGCATTTAGAGATAGGGTTTGAAGGAAGTAGGCTTGGATGTGCATCTGATTAGTTTTCCGATTTTCTCCCCTTCTAGGTAATACTTACTAATATTCAAAACAGAAGCCCTAAACCTGGCCCTGCTCCCCACGATCAAGAACTAGGTTTTTTCCTAGAAACAGGACTTCAGAGAGCCCATGTCCTCTATTTCAAAAATGGGTAAGCTTCTTCATTTTTTAATCCACTTCCTAAAGAAGGAAAATAGCCTTATAATGCTGTCTCCAGTTTAGTTATTATAATAAAGCAATTTTAAATATGAACTACAATTGGAGTATTTTTTTAAAAAAAGAATGAACATTGGCTCTTTTTGTCTTTTCTCCACGTGGCTCTCTTGCTTTCCTCTGAGACAGGAAGGTGGGAGAAGAGAGGGAGGGAGCGTGAGTCACAGGCGTGGAGCGCCACACCTGGGTGGGGCGGATCTGAGGGCTGCCGGGGGTTACAGCGCCCTTCCTCCACGGGAGTGGCACCGCGCGGGCCTCCCCACTTCGCTGGAGGAAAAGGTAATGAATTGGAAAGCCTGGCACACAGGAGCATCTCCCTTTCAGTGGCTGATCAGTTCAGAGAATCGGAATTGCCGAATCTCAGCCAGTTTGTATGAAAGTGAGTGTGGTCGTGATGCCACACAAGAACATTTCCAACTTGGGCTGCCTTTGAGAAGGGTTTAAAAAGGTTTAAGAACGTGAATGGAAGGGACAGCTTTCTAGTGCATTTGATGTTTGTTTTCATTTTTGAGTTGCTCTTGTGAGAAACGTGCTGATTTATTCCAAATCTCTTCAGTTGTCCCCTGTTTTGACATTGTGCTGCAGGACAGATGTGCATGAAGACCAACAGTATGTATCTGGCTCCTCTGTAGCTCCTCCTAGGCTTCGCGTGGGAGGCCCCTAGAGGCCTGCTCCCCTTCCTGTAGGAGTAGTCCAATAGTGCTTTGAATGGCAGAGGGGACACATGTCCCAGCCTTTGGAAAAATAAACAATGGAGTTGCTCCCTCTTCATTTCTAAGAGCTTCAAACCTTGGGGCTTAGCTCATAAAAGTAGGATTTCATCTGCTTGGTGGTCGAGAGCCACATGCATTCATTTCCCGTTAGTTGAGAATAAATGCTTATTTTCCAAGTCCTATTAAACTGTTTGTGAGAGAAGGCCTGCTCTGCTCCAAAGGCCACTGGCTCAGCTCAGCATGGCCCACAAAAGGCCACAAAACAAACCCCCCAAGGTTTGGAGTAGCTTGGTGGCTTTGGCACGAAGATGCTCTTGCGTTTGATCTCATCTGCCACTGATTGAGATCATCTGAGCAATGGTGCCCATCCCCTAAGCTGAGATTAAGTTCTGTTTTCTTTGCTGTTATAAATAGAGGGAGAACAGAAGTAACATGGAGTATTTTTCTAGCGATCTGTTTCTTTTCCCTTTTCATGATAAATGGTGGTCATCACAGAGGAACCCTCAACTTTTGCTCTTCCTCTCGTTTACCTGTGGGTGTATGTGTTAGTGCCGACATCCAGACACAGGAATTAATCCCCCTGGGGCTCCCGGGGGTGCCACACCAATACGTTCAATTGAAAATGCTTTGTGTGAGGTTGATAAGGGTGGGCTGGATAATTTATTTTCATCTTTGATGCCTGATCCTTGGGGAGGAGGAAGGAAGACTCTTGGGCTCTGACCTCATCCCCTGAAATGTTGGCTGCCCACTGGAATCCAGCTTAAAAATAATAATGAGAGGGTTGCTCCAGATGATGGATTACATGCCGCTTACTGACTCATTTCTCATTTTATTTTACTTTAACCCAAGTTCAAGGAAATGCCTATTGATGTAGCCTTCAGGGAATGCTTAACTTTGAAGGCTTTTCTTTTCTTGTCCTCTGGCTCTTCTCTCTAGGCTCTGAAGACCATAGATGGGATTGGGCCAGGTGCCTTCAAAGCTCCCTGCTAGCTGCAGTGTTCTAAAGGCTGGATTGTGCAACAGTAGTGATAGATTACTTTTAGGTAGGTAGAGGTGAGGGCTGGTTTTGAGACCACAAAATATAGACAAAAGGAGAGGAACCAGTGGGAGGTTTTGGATATGCCAAGTACAGTCAGGGCTGCCTGACTCACTCCAGGGGCTTACTCAGGGCCCGAGAGCCATACTCGAGGGTCACTTATCAGTGACACCTACAGCCAGTGTCTCTGTGGAGCAAGCAGGGACAGAACAGAGGCAGCTGCTATTCCTAAGCACCAGTGGCTTCCCACGGTTCCATTTTCTGATGTATTTGATCCCTGTTTTTTTTTTTTTGTCTGTACTTTCCTTATATATATCTGGAAGGACATAATGGACAGAGTTGACTGATTTTCAGTGGTAGGAAAATACAGTGTAGGTTAGTTTGGCAATAAGAGATGGAAATTGATAAAACACATCTTTTTTTCTTTAGAAATATACCTAAATATATACTCAGCTTTTTGGTTATTATCCCTGAGGAGTTACTGAGTTATAGTAATGAACCTTATTCTTTTTGTTTGTTTTTGTTTTTTGAGACAGAGTCTCACTCTGTCACCCAGGCTAGAGTACACTAGCATCAACGTAGCTCACTGCAACCTTGAACTCCTGGGCTCAAGTGATCCTCCTGCCTCAGCTTCTCCAGTAGCTGTGCCTACAGCTGTATACCACCAAGCCCAGCTAATTTTTCTATTATTTGTAGAGACAGGGTCTTGCTATGTGCCCAGCCTGGTTTTGAACTCCAGGCCTCAAGCGATCCTCCCACCTCTGCCTCCCAGAGTGCTGGGATTTCAGGTGTGAGCCATTGCACCTGGCCTGAATCTTATTCTTGGACAACTCTCCCATCTTTTCTAGGAGTGACTGCAAAACTGGTGAACTTGGGCATCTCTGTCAGATAACCCGATGCCAGGACCAGTTCCTGGGCCCCTTCTAATGCCTTAGAACCCAACGAGGCTTTCGTGTTTACTAAGTGCTTGTATTTCATCTTCGCCGACCCTCACGGCGTTGTCTCACAGCATTCTCTCTTTCACTGCCGCTGCTGCCCTGCAAAGGCAGAGGTGTAAATAGTGTTGCCCCTATTTTACAGAACAGTCTAGACTCGGAGGCCATGTGACTTGCAGGTCACACGGTGCCTTGGGTGCCAAGTTTCTGACCTCAATCTTCTTAGCACTGTGCCACTGCAGGGGAATTGCTATCACTCCATGTAAAGGGGTTGATGGGACCCTTGGATGGTGTCCTTGTCCAACACCCTGCCTCTGGGGCAGAGCACTTGACCCCCAGGAGGAGACATGACCCGCGATGGTTCCCAGCCTCTGCTGGTTTGGTGATTTCTCCGCAGGCTTTTTCTTGTGTCTCACCTGCAGCGTGTCACAAAGCCTCTCCTTCTTTCCCTCCTCCCCAGCCTCCCCGTCCCACACCCCTCTTCTTCCCTCACCTTTTCCCCTCTCTCTTTCCTCCCCCTTCCATCTTTTCCTTCCCTCCCTCTTCTGTCCCCCTCTTTCTCCTCCTCCCTCTTCCCTCTGAGGAGAGAGAGAATATCCAGTTGCCATTCAGGCCTAGAACATCCTCCCTTCCCAGTCCCAGGAGTCCCTGGGCACAGTCCGACTCGGAGGCACCCACATCTACTTCACGCCAGTTTCTCTTCTCCCTCTGGGTGGCAGCAGCGAGCCTGTTAAGGATGAAAAAAACATCTTGTTGAGGCTCCACGGAGGGCTGGCACAGGCGCCTGGGAGAAGCCAAGGGTTTGGGAATGCCTCACCAGGGCAAGCGCTTGTGTGAGGGGCAGGAGGGGTCCTGGAGCCAGTCCTGGATTTGGAACCAGGCTTTTTTTCTCTGGGTCTCAGGTTATCTGTAAAATAGGGTGACTGTCACCTACCTCATAGAGCAGTAGCAAGGAGCGAATAGGAAAATGCATGTGGAAGCACTTCGTGAAGCGTCAGGCAGACGGCAAGTGGTAAATTGTAAAGTCCAGTTACAACGATGCCTGACTGATTTGCCCACCAAAAAGGGGAGCAGATTAAGGTCAGACTCTGGCTGAAGTGGGAGTCTGTGGAGAAGCAGGTGTTCTTCCCCGGATTGCAGGGCCTGGAGGCAGGGCGTTTATTTACAACGGCTGCTGCTTTAACCAAACAGCTGTTCCAGACACATGACAATCAGCTGGGGTGACATTCTAATCACTGATGGCCCTGTCTGATCACTGATGGCTCTTCAGAGAAAGTTGGTGGCACCGGCGGGCCTGGCCTCAGCACAGGGGTATTCATCTGGCAGCACAGCCAGCGGCAGAGAGACGGCCTCAGCCATCTGAGAAGAGGAATGTTACTCCCCACTTGAGTCATGGCAGCCAGAATTTGCCAGAGGAGCTTGATTTGGGGATGCCAATTATTTACGGCCCATTGTTTTAGGAATATTTACCCATCTTTTGTAAACAAAGGGTAGCAAAGGACATTTCAGGTAACCTTGCTTCTTGTCAGCTTTGCCAGGTGTCCTGGGTGAGCAAGATGGATTGAAGTGTGTGTTTTCCTTTGCTTTGAATTGATTTTAATGCAGGTAGGGGTAGGAATAAATTGAAGCAAGAAGGCAAATGACCATCAACACCTGGGAGATGTGGCCATTGGGTTGTGCCGTTTCCTAGGCTGCATCGCTGAGTTCTGCCTGCGAGGCCTGGACTCGGAGAAGGCAAGATGTCTGGCAGGGATGGGTCAGACCTTGGGTTCCCCGAGGTGCTTGCAGCCAAGCCAGAGGTAAAGCGATATGGAGGGGGTTTTGGAGTTCTGTTTTTACAATCAAACAAATAGACCACTAATCACCACTATGCATTGACTTAAAAATTTTAATCTTCCTAAATAATCTTGTTGAACTTTGAGACTGTTCAGCCCTGTTCAATGTGGCCTAGACCGAGGTGGCACAAAAAGGGGTCCGTGAGGCCCTGCTGTGTCCTATGGGTTGCTGAGGAGGGTGCTTTCTGGGTTTATGCCAGAGATAGCAGCAGCAGCAGATAGGCAGCCAGAGCCCATGTGATCCTGGGGAGGGCGGAGAGTACCAGCCAGGAAGCCAGGGGTGCTTTGTCGGATTCACTGGTTGCCCCAAGCACAGGAGCGGCGTGGCCTTTGTATTCTAGCATTCAGGCCATCTTCCCTCTTGCAGTGATGAGAAGTGTTTGCTCTTTAAACTGTACACTATTTTTGACATTATGAGGCCAATGCAGTGACTATGAGAGAATTCAGACATGTTTCCTATAAGCATTTAATAAGTGCCAATTTTTTGTACATGATACTCTTGAAGAGATGCAGAGATGAAAAAAGAAATGAAAAAGAAATGCCCTCGGGAGATAGTAGGAGAAAAGGAAACAGAGCCAAGGTTTTGTGGCTCATGCCTATAGTCCCGGCTACTCCAGAGGCTGAGGCAGGAGGATCGCTTGAGGCCAAGAGTTTGAGACCAGCCTTGTCTCTTTAAAAAAAAAAAAAAAGAAAAGAAAGAAAGAAAGAAAAAAGGTTAAGACCTGAACATTAGTAACTTTAAAGGTTACAATATGGTTCTATAAAAGAATAAACAATGAAAGAACACCTAATCACTTTAAATGAGCTGAAGCTCCCAGACCTGTTCATTCATTCATTCATTCATTCAGTAAGGTCATTTATTCATTCAGTTAATTAGGATTACTTACGTACTTATTAGGTGCAGGGCCTGTGTTAGGCAGTGTTGATATGGTGGTGAGGAGGAGAGACAATTCCCTGCCCTCCTAGAATTCGTGGAGAATTGAGTCTCGTGGAGAACTAAGAATGAAAACAAGCTGTTTCAGGAGACAGGGGAAGTCCAGGTTACCACAAAAGCAAACAGGAGGGCTGCTCTGCTGGGAGGGCCACGTGATTTGGAAAGTAAAGTAAAGATTTGGAAAAGTGGGCTTGAAATGACATAGATACAGGCAGACCAGGAAGAGCCAGGACATTCCAAGTAGTTGGTAGAGGCATGGAGTTAGAACTGTACTTGGCGTTGTGTGTATTCTGCAGGGTATGAGGGACGAGTCTGGCTGGAGGGAGGGTTTCTACAGAAATCTGAGCATGTTTATGTAAAGCCATCCTCACAGGACCCAGCATGCAGTGGGTTTGGTCGTCTTTAGCAAGTATTGATTGAGTTCTGCTACGTGCCAAGAACTGTGCTCAGTGCGAGTATATGTTGGCCAATATAAGAGGCATAGTCTGGCCTCTCAGGGAGGAGACAGTCTAGTGAGGGAGACGGATGATAAATAAGTAACCAATGTACATAATTACAAGTTGTAATAAGTGCTGGGAAATGAATGGGTGCAGTGAAAGCTGGTAACAGAGGACATCTGCTTAGATGGGGTAGCCAGGCCAGGCCTCCGAGGAGGCGACACTGAGATGAGACCAAGAGTGAAGGCTGAGAAGGAGCTAACCAGGCCAAGAGCAGGGGAAAGAGTACTCCAAGCAGAGGCCCAGAATGTGCAAAGGTCTTAACCAGGAAAGAGCTTTGTGTGTTTAAGAATCCGAAAGGAGTTCAGTGTAACTGAAATACAGCTGGAAGAGGGAAGAGTCACAGACTGTCTTGGTCTGGCTTACCCTGAAGAAGGCAGGCCTACTATGGTGGCTCACAGCGGGAGAGTGCTGACTGTCCAGAGACAAGTCCCCAAGTCACCAGGACAAAGGGAAGGTGATACTAGGTGTCAGGACATTAGATGCCCACCTCAGAGATGACAGTGGGAGTAGAGACCAAGAGAAGTAGATGGATTTCTGATGTCCATTAGAACTACCGTGTTAGCACTGCTGGTGAATTGGATTTGGGGGCCAGGGGGCTAGGGAAATGCAGGAGTCAGAGGTGACTCCCCAGTTTCAGTCTTAAGCAGTTGGTTAGATGGGGCGGGGACAAGGAGAGGACCCGGTTTGGAAATGAAGAATTTGCCTTGGGATATGTTATGTTGGAAATGTTTGTGAGACGTTTCAGTGGAAATGTCAACTGGGAAGATATCTGTGCACAGAGCGAGATTTGAATGTGTTAGAAATTGGGAGTTTCAGCATATTGATTATAGTCAAAGCCCCAGGACTGGAAGAGATCAGTGAGCGACAGAGTGTAAAAATAACAGAGAAGACTGCTCAGGACCCAGCTTGGACACCTGTGGGGTTGGAAGTTGAATAAACGAGGAGGAGCCTGTGTAGGAGCTGAGGGCGTGTCCTTGTGAAGGCCAGAAGGGAGCCTGTGCTAGGAGGAGGAAGTGCTCACCTGTGCCGAGTGTTGCTGAGATGTTAATAAAGAAGGGCCAAAGCATGGACTCTGGGTTAGACAACATGGAAGACGTTTGTGACCTTGAACAGGATTTTGGTGGGGTGGGAAGAGCAGGAGGTAGGCAGGGGAGGGTGAGGAGCAGTTGATACAGGAGGAAGTGGCTGCACTGTATGTAGGCCACTTTCCAGAAATGTTACTTCCGTTTTCTTTTCCTAGGTAGAGTTCATGCTGGAAGGATGGATGGTAGAAAGATGGTGGAAGATGAAATACCAGGCTAAGGAATAGGGAATTCATTCTCTAGGGGCTGAGCAGCCACTGGACCATGAAGGCAGGTAGGGTTTTGGGAAGGGCCGAGGGTAGTTCACTTGGCAGAGTCTGGTGCCACCAGAGTCATGTCCCCCATTTCAGCTGGACTTGGTTCATTTTACTTGGTTTTTGGCCACAAGCCATATTCTAACCTCAGCAGGAGCCATTCTAGGAAGGTGGGGGTGATGGAGGGAGTCTGTGTGAGGGGGCTACTTCAGCAGCTTCAGAGGGGAGGTGGATGGAGCAGCGTGAGGTATGGGGCACCTCTCTGCAGCCTGGCCAGCCAGGGCCACTGTGGGCATGCCACATGCTGCTCAGGCGCTCACTTGTGTCCGGAAGTGTCCGGAAGACTTGGCTAATCTGGTCACCGTGCTGTGCACTTCCCGTGAATCATTTCGCTGTGGAGGGAAATTTTCACAATGGTTGAACTGCTGTTGCAGAAACCATTCTGAAAACCCGGGAGCGCCACAGTGGTTAGAGAACATTTGTTTCAATGGCTGCTCTCTGTAGATGAGATCCAGAGAAATCCCATTCAGAAATTATTCAACAAGTATGTATCGAGACCCTTTACTAGGTTACTTACTAGTGCCAAAAAGTGTTCTAAGTGAGCAGGTCCGACCCAGTCACTGCTTTTATGGACTTTACATACTGTTGAGGAAACAAGGAAATGTGATTTCCTCAGGGTCACACAGCTGGCTCCTGCTCTCGGTCCATTCTCTCGCCACTCGGGGCCGTATTGCCCGTGCCCGGTGAGTCCCGTCTGCTCGAACATGGAGTACCAAGCAGCGTAACTCAAAAGCATACGTTACACTGAGAAGTTAAGGACTTTTAAAAGCCAGGCTAGATGTAATTATTTATGTAATAAAAAGCATCAGCCACATTTTCTCTGCTCTGTTTAAATGTGGGCTAGGTCTGGCTCATACCGTAATGCCATTAAAACTTCAGTGTGGAAACAAAGGCATCTTTTTTTTTTTTTGTGACAGAGTCTCACTGTGTTGCTCGGGCTAGAGTGCCGTGGCGTCATCCTAGCTCACAGCAACCTCAAACTCCTGGACTCAAGCGATACTCCTGCCTCAGCCTCCCGAGTAGCTGGGACTACAGGCATGCGCCACCATGCCTGGCTAATTTTTTTTCTATGTATTTTTAGTTGTCTGATTAATTTCTTTCTATCTTTAGTAGAGACGGGGTCTCACTCTTGCTCAGGCTGGTGTCGAACTCCTGAGCTCAAACAATCCGCCCGCCTCGGCCTCCCAGAGTGCTAGGATTACAGGCGTGAGCCACCGCGCCCGGCCCAAAGGCATCTTTAACAGTTTTAATTATGAAACCCCAAGACTTCTCTTTTCAGTGATGAATTACAGGGACAGGTACTTGCTTTCAGTGTACTTCATATGTGCCAGCACATAATGAGCATTGAATCCTATATGGTCTGAAAGCTTTATCAGCATTCAGCAAGGTGGGTACATCCATGCTGGTCTATCCTTGGCTTCAGCAGAAGAACAACGGGGTAGGTCATTTTGGGCTTCCAAAGTAGAGGAGAAGTTTAATGAATTAATTGGCAGTTTAATTGCATCTCACAAAGGCCCCTCCCATGGTTTTTGCCCAGCTATATGCTGCCTCTTGAAAGACAGGCTACAATTCCTTTAACCACCGTTAAGAAACTGGAATTCCCTGAAAGATGAACTGGTATATAATTTGTCGAGGAGAGTGGTTTTCAGTTTTACTGGGGGCAGGAGGGGAAGGGAAGAGTCTTTGCTTGTTTATTCATTTACTTATTTATTCATCCGCCAAGTGTTTATGTGCTAGGAACTAGGGTCAAGACAGTAAATGATCGCTGTGAGATTTCCAGTCCAGCAGGAAAATAAATAACAGGTAAATTACAAGTGGACTAAGCCTTTTAGGAAAGGGAAAGAAGACAATGCAATTTTTTTTTTCTTACCTTCGCTTTTTACCTTGCAGATTTTCTTTTAAAAAGATGGTTATATAATTTGGTGTCTAAGAGTCAGAGTTAACCTAATTTTTTTGAGCATTTCCCAATACCTCTTGATATAACTGGAGAGTCATCCCCTGGGAACAGCTGATATAAGACTTGACCAGATGACAATGTTTTCAGACCAGCTCTTGGGTCGAGCTCTGGATGGTAAGATGGATGGACATCCGTGGCGGGAACGCACAGTGTGGTGTGAGGAATGCTGCCCACCACTGTTTGGTTTCAGATGATGTGTTAAGACATTCACTTGCTCTACCAGGGTCTCAGCTCCCCTCTGTGCCCGGCACTCCTCAGGTGCTGGGGACAAAAGGGTGAGCATCCAGCCCTGCTCCTGGCTTTCAGAGAGAAATCAGATCATCGTACTCTTGGATGTGTAATTATAGCCTAAGGTAGTTATAGCTCTGAGGAGGAAAGGTACCCATTTCTGAGAGTCCATTTTAAATGAAATTGACCTAAGTTTGGCGGTTACAAGAGGTTTTCCAGAGGAGGAGACTGAGCAGAACCCTGAGCTGAGCTGGAAAACAGGAGCTGCCTGGCAAAGGTGAGCCGGAGCGATCGTTGTTTAGACCCGAGAGGATCCTCGGCACACCTTGTCCAGCAAACCCGTCCTTTACTCCCTGCTTCATTTTTCTCCTTGGCATTTAACTGGCATCGATATACTATGGACAGTGTCTCCCAGGGATCTTCTTAGGTGCAGCCAGACATTCCAACTCACAAGAATTTCATGGGCCGCACTTGACCCGCATCTACTTAGAAAGGTGTGGAACGGAACCATAAACTGCCACAGGGCAGGGTCGGGGGCTTCCCTCCACATCACCTGTGCTCTCAACAATCCATATAGCCACCCAGGAGCTGTTCTCTTTGTCCCTCCCCACCTCGAGGGACAGCTCAGGTCCTAAGGGAGAGACCCACATGGGGCCGATGTGCCATCTATCCTGGCCTAACAGCTCATGCCCCACATTTTCAGGGTCTCCCAAGGGATATGCTCAAGTTGTGAGAATCATCACACTCATGGAAACTCAAAGCTACAATATCCCCTTTAGGTATTTATAGTTCCTCCCAGGCCAGATGCAAGTTATCAGTCAGGGGTCATTTTTATCATAAGCAATGTTGCCTGGTAACATAATTGACATTTTGTCTTTATGAGGGTTTCCAGGGAAACAAAACTAGAAAGTTAACCTAGGGTCAAATTCTCAAAAAAAGAGGAAAGGAATTTATTAACCCTTTGCCCTCATTATATTTTTTTCTTATTTAATTTGTTTATACTTGTCTCCCATCACTAGAACCTAAGTTCCACTTGGGTAGGAATTTTTCTGTTTTGTTTGGGGGTGGATCTGTACCTTGAATGTGCCTGGTGTATAGTTTTTGCATAGTTTACAATAACGGTGGCCTTATGATTAACAGGCCCTGACAGAGTCTTTTATTTCTGGGAAGTTCCAAGCTTGGTGCAATTTCGGTGCTTGTAGGGCTCCTTTCTTAAGCGTGGCATACACATCTGGATGGGATTCCACAGTTCCCACAGCAGGAAAGAAAGCTGTCATCTTCCCTGGTTAGTTGTTGGGAACATTTGCTCCCACAATCTCCCAGATCTGAATTTTTTAAAGACTTCAAGTATGTAGCTGTTCAAGTTGAAACCTCATGGGGTAAAGTTGGACACGGAAGCACGCGAGAGTGTTTGAGTGTGGCCTGTGTAGGCAACCCCGCAGGGGCAGGCCGTTGAAATGACACATGTATGTTGGGAAAGAGGAATTCACATCCTGTCTGATAAAGAAGGAAGCCAAATTTCACCCGCTCTGAGCCCGGCAGACTGTGGGGAGCTGTCTTGGTAATCACAGAGCGGGTGCAGATGGATCTGCCCGGGAAGCAGGGCGGCTGGGAAGGAGAGGCTGGGGAAGCATGCGGCATCCCGGTTCTGCCCTTGCCGGGAGCAGAGCTCACTAACCTGCTTTTTCCCTTCCCTGGTTTAGGTGTCAAATGCATTAATATTTTACACAAAGGTGGGTTGGGGGGTGGAGGCCCCAACGCTTTTCAAGGGATATTTCCTACTTGTTTTTTAAAATCATTCTTTTTCTCTCCATTCTTTTTTTGCAGAGCTATTTTTAGTCAACTCGTAGAGAAAATTGCAGAGAGGGATTGAGCTAAAGCCCAGAAAATGACTGAGACATCTTGGGAGAATTTATGACTTCTCTTCTGCTAGAGCATTCTATTGAAAATGAGCGGGGCTGTAAATTTTATGACAGTTAGCTACGTTTACATTTGTATGGCAGTGTCTGCTCTAGGTCTGCCCACCAATAAGGAAATCTATAATATGATCGTGTGTTCTCATAGCAAACTCCTGCACTAAATTACAGGATTTAAAAAATCAATGAATTATTTTTTTAATTGACATTTGGTTTTTCCACCTTCCTCTCTATTTTAGGTTTGAATTTTTACTTTTTTTCACAAGTGCCTTTTGGTGACAGTTCTCTAGGTTTGGCACAGACACGCTGTACCTTTCTTCTCCTGCTAGCTCTTCTTCCTTTCTGCCTTCCCTTGGTATAATTTGCGTCCTCTCTATCTCTGTGCTGGTTGACTGACGGTTGTGGTCGCTGGTTCTCCTTTGAATCTCCCTGGCAAATTAGCAGCAATCCCTGCATACTGGAAACAAGCAATTAAAATATCAGGAAGAATCTGAAGCTGTGTTTCTTCTGAAGAATGTCCAGAAAACCTCATTAGTAAAATCTGAATTACAGACTTTTTAAAAAGATGCGATTATATTGCTTTCAAGTGCATTTTGAGCCAGTAAGTTAAAAAAAAAAAAAAAAAAAAAAGCACACACTCAAAACTGTTGCCTACTCAATTCCGTTCCATGAATGTTTATTTAGAGCCTACTGGGTAAGCTCTGGGGATATAAGATGAATAGAAAGTATTCTTTGGGCTTATGGGAAAGACCAGGATGACCTGACAAAGGTTCTTTGCTTGGTCAAACTTTAGTCAGTCTTCTGAATCTTCTGCTAGGCCCATCTGTGCACTCCCTTGTAAAATCTAGTTTTGGCAAAAACAAAAAACTAAGTCAGTTTAGCCAGAACCCCCAATCCATGATATCTGATGGGGTTCCTTGTCCTCCACCATCCCCCAGGTGATGTCTGATCACCTGGCCTGTCTTCAGCAAGAATCCTGTTAGATTAGCCAGAATCCTTGCTACCCATGATACTTCCTCTTAGTAATTTTCTGTCCAGTTACCTGCCCCCCCACTTCTTGTCCATAAATCCCCACTTGCCCAAGCTATATTCGGAGCTGAGCCCAATCCCTCTCTCCAACTGCAAGACACCATGGTGGTCCCTATACCTATCACCATGGTGCCGAATGAAGTCTTTACCATGCTTTAACACAGTGTCATTAAATAATTTATTCCTTAACACAACGAATACTTATAACACCCTGTGAAAAGCACTATAATGAAGGGATGTGCTGGGGAGAAGGAGAAGGGAGGGGAGGAAGGAGGAAGTAGCTAACTACTTGGGTGAGTTCATCAGGTTTCTTAGAAGAATTGAGAATTGAATTTGATCTTTAAAGGTAAGATTTACCATCTGATGGGGATCTTAGGGGAAATGAGGTGGGGGTGATGGTCATGGTTTAGTGCTGAATTTATAAGGCCAGATACACTTTTGTGCTTGTGAGAGGCAGCGTTATCTAGCATTGACTCTGGATCCAACTGCCTGGGTTCAAATCCTCGCTTTTCTATTTACTGGCAGTGTGACCTTGGCAAGTTACTTAATCCTCTCTCAGTTAACAGTTTCTTCACCTGTAACTGGAGATAATAATAGTACCAACTTCATAGGGCTGATTAAGAGAGTTAGTAATTGTAATGCAGTTGAACAATGTCCAGCACACAGTAAGCATGTCTAAGGGTTTGATAAATAAATAAAACCCTACAGAGTAGAGGGATCTCAACTCCCATAGAGGGACAGGCAAGAATTGTCAACTAAGAAATCTGGGAAGATGGTAGCAATAGTGACAACATAGTTTGTGGCTCTTCTCATATATCCACCTAAAAAAGACACAGTAACTAGATAGCAAAACCAAAACCCATGAACATTTACAACAAAACTAGATGACAGGGTATCCTCATGAACCCCAAAATACAAGCTGATCGGGACAAACTATCAATTGCCTCATGGCTGGCATATTATTTGTATTTGTATGAAAGCAGAAGGCAGCAATAGGGCATCTGATGGACCTGAGAAAAGGACACCCTAAAATAGCCACCAAGTATTTACTGGCAAGCTTGTCCGGCCAATTTGAGATTAGCAGCTGAAAATGAGAGGGGTTTTGTCTTGTACCGTCTAAGGGGTTGGAGCAGTCAGGCCCTTGCGAAGACTTGAAGCTACCCCCCAGGGCTCTTTGCCAGGACTGGGACCCCGTATGAAAAACTGCTGAGAGCAGAATGAAAATCAATCAAGTGACATTAAGAGATAAAAGAATGAGAAGGTAGAGATGAAAGCAGGGGACGGGGAGATAGCCAGGCATTATCATAAAGCAAGCTGCTATGTATTTTTTAACAGCTTTATTCAGGTATAATTTATAAATCAAAAACCCACCTGTTACACAGGTCATTTTTTTAATAAATTTACACAGCTGTGCAATTGTCTTCACAATTCAGGTTTACATTTCTAAAACCCAAAAAAGTTCATCATACCTCTTCCATCAACCTCCACTCCCATCCCTAGCCTCAGGCAACCACTTATCTGCTATATGTCTCTCTAGATTTGCCTTTTCTAGAAATTTCACGTAAATATAATCATAGAATATGCAGTCCATTGTGTCTCACTTCTTTCACTTAGCATGTTTTCGAGGTTCACCCGCAATGTAGCATGTATCAGTAGGTCATTCCTTTTTATTGCTGAGAAGTTGTTACATTGTATAGATATACTACATTTTGTTTATCCATTTACCAATTATAAACATTGGATTGTTCCCACTTTTTGGCTATCACGAGGAACGGTGCTATGACCATTCATGTACAAATACTTCTGTAGACATATGTTTTCATTTCCCTTGGATAGAGTCATAGGAGTGGAATTGATGGGTCATGTGGTTAAATTTATGTTTAACTTTTTAAGAAATTGCCAACTGTTTTCCAAAGTGGCTATACCATTTTATATTCCCACCAGCAATGTAAGAGGTCCTAGTTTCTTACTATTCCCTTTAATTCCCTTTAATACCTTTAATACCATACCATTCACTTGGTATTGTCAGTTTTTTTAATTAGAGCCACTTTTAATAAGTTTGTAATAGTATCTCACTGTGATTTTAATTTATGTTTTTCTGGTGATGAATAATGTTCAGAAGCTTCTCATGTGCTCATTAGTATTCTTATATCTTCTGTGGTGAAATGTCTATTCAGATTTTTTGCCCTATTTTCAATTGGGCTGTCTTATAATTGAGTTGCTAGAGTTTGTTTTTGTTTTTATTTTGAGACAGGGTCTCACTCTGTTGCCCAGGCAAGAGTATAATGGCGTCATCATAGCTCTACAGCCTCCAATTCCTGGGCTCAGGTGATCCTCCTGCCTCAGCCTCCTGGGTACCTGGGACTACAGGCACACACCATTGCACCCAGATGATTTTTTTATTTTTTGGAGTGACGGGGGTCTTGCTATTGCCTAGGCTGATCTCAAACTCCTGGCCTCACGCAATCCTCTCATCTCAGCCTCCCAAAATGCTAGGATTGTAGACATGAACCAACAGTCCCAGCATTTTTTTTTTTTAAGAGACAGAGTCTCGGCTGGGCGCGGTGGCTCACGCCTGTAATCCTAGCACTCTGGGAGGCCGAGGCGGGCGGATTGTTTGAGCTCAGGAGTTTGAGACCAGCTTAAGCAAGAGCGAGACCCCGTCTCTACTAAAAAAATAGAAAGAAGTTATCTGGACAACTAAAAATATATATAGAAAAAATTAGCCAGGCATGGTGGCTCATGCCTGTAGTCCCAGCTACCCGGGAGGCTGAGGCAGGAGGATCGCTTGAGCCCAGGAGTTTGAGGTTGCTGTGAGCTAGGCTGATGCCACGGCACTCTAGCCAGGGCAACAGAGTGAGACTCTGTCTCAAAAAAAAAAAAAAAAAAAAAGAGACAGAGTCTCGTTCTGTCACCCAGGCTGGAGTGCAGTGGTGCAATCATAGCTCATTGCAGCCTCAAACTAATGGGCTGAAGTAATTCTCCTGTCTTGGCCTCCTGAGTAGCTAGGACTATAGTTGCACACCAGTCTGCTAAGTGTTTTTATTTTTATTTTTTTGGTAGTGACAGGATCTTGCTATGTTGCCCAGGCTGGTCTTGAACTCCTGGCCTCAAGCAATCCTGTAGGAGTTCTTTATGTATTCTGGATACAAGTGTTTTATCATATATATGTTTTGTAAATATTTTTTGCCAGTCCATGGCTTATATTTTCTTTTTTTTCATTGAAAGAGGAAAAGTTTTTCATTTTGATGAAGTTCAATTTATCAGTTTTTCCTTTTACAGATCATCCTTTTGGTGTCATATCTAGGAAAATTTTGCCTTATCTAAGATTACAAAGATTTTTTCCTATGTTTTATTCCAGAAGCTTTATAGTTTTAACTTCTACATATAGGTCTCTCATCTATTTCGAGTTAATATTTGCATATGGTGTGAGGTAAAGGTCTATTTCTATTTTTGCATATAGATATCCAGTTGTCCAAACACCATTGGTTGAAAAGTCTGCTCTTTTCCCATTGAATTGCCTTGACACTTTAGAACACTTCAGTAAAAAATAAATTAATTGAACATAAATGTAAATGTTCATTTCTGGAGTCTCTATTTTTTTTCATTGATCTATTTTTTCAAAATTATTCTGATTATTTTTAGTCATTTCCATTTAAATTTTGTAATGAGCTTGTCAATTTCTACCCAAAAAAGCCTGCCAGGATTTTGATAAGGATCATAGTGAAACCCTAGATCAATTTGGGTAGAAGTGGCGTATTCACAGCAGCAAAGCTTCCAATCCAATGTCTCTCTATTTATTTAGATCTTCTTTTATTTCTCTCAAAAAATGCTTTTTAGCTTTTAGTGTATAGCTTTTGCATTTTTTGTTAAATTTATTCCTAAGTATTTCATTCATTTTAAGCTATTATGAATGGAATTGTTTTCATAATTTCATTTTCAGATTATTCCTTGTTATCATATAGAAAAACTTTTGGCTTTTATATATGGATGTTGTATCCTGCCACCTTGTAAATCTCATTAATTAGTTCTTATAATATTTTAATAGATTACTTAGGATTTTGACATATAAGCTCATGTCATCTGTGAATATAAACAGTTTTACTTCCTCCTTTCCAATCTTGGATGCCTTTTATTTCTGTTTATTGCCTTATTGCACTGTAGAGAACCTTCAGCACGATGTTGAATACAAGTGGTGAGAGTAGACATCCTTATCTTATTCCTGATCTTAGGGAGAAAGCATTCAGTCTTTCAACATAAACATGATGTTAACTATGGGTTTTTGGTAGATGTCTCTTGTCTCTAGTGATGTTTCTTGACTTAAAGCCTATCTTACCTGACGTTAATATAGCCACTCTGCCTCTCTTATGGTTACTGTTTACACGGTATAGTTTTTCATCCTTTTGCTTTCAACCTATTTGTGCCTTTGGATTAAAGTGTCTCTTTGTATCTCCTTACAGATAATGTATAGTTAGATCTTGCTTTTTTTATCTACAGTAAACATTTTTTGCCTGTTTAATGGAGTATTTAATCATACACATTTAATGCAACTATTGATGTGATTGAATCTACATCTGCTGTTTTGCTCTTTGTTCCTATATATGTCTCATGTCTTTTTTGGTTCTTTATTCTTCCCCTCCTCTTTTTTGTTAAAAAAAAATTTTGTATACCATTTTAATTCGTCTATTGATTTTTAAGGGCATTTAAAAAAAAAATATTGGTGGTTTCTTGATGGATTACAATATTCATCTTAAACTGTAACAATCTACTTTAAGTTAATACTGACTTAATTTCAGTAAAATACAGTAACTTTGCTCCAATATAGCTTCATTTCCTCCTGTCTTCTTTGTGCTATTAAAATCTTTGTGTTATAAACACACCAATGCAGTATACTAATTTTTCATTTGTATAATTTTATTTTTTATAGAAATTAAAAGAAGATAAAAAATGTTTATACAGTCTTTTATATTTACCCACATACTTACATTTCTGTTGCTATTATTAATTTGCATCTGTGGATCGTATTACCCTCCAGTGTCATTTCTTTGTAGTCTGAAGGAGTCATGTGAATTTTTTGGTTTTCCAGTGTGTATAAAAGTAATGCTTACAGTATATTGTGGTCTATTACATATGCAATAGCATTATGTTCTTTAAAAAACACTTTATTGCTAAAAAAAAATGCTAACAATCATCTGAACCTTCAGCAAGTCATAACCTTTTTGCTGGCGGAGGGTCTTGCCTCATTGTTGATGATTGCTGGCTGATCGGGGTGGTGACTGCTGAAGGTCGAAGTGGTTTTGGCAATTTCCTAAGTTAACTATGGAGTTGAGCACATCCATTGACTCTTCCTTTCATGAAAGATTTCTCTGTAGCATGCAATGCTATTTAATAGCATTTCGCCCACAGTAGAACTTCTTTCAAAATTGAAGTCAGTCCTCTCAAACCCTGCTGCTGCTTTATCAGCTAAGTTTATGTAATATTCTAAATGCTCTGTTGTCATTTCTAAGATGTTGACAGCATCTTCACCAGGAGTTGATTCCATTTCAAGAAACCACTTTCTTTGTTCATTCATAAGAGTAACTCCTCATCTGTTCAAATTTTATCATGAGTTTACAGCAATTCAGTCACATCTTCAGGCCCTACTTTTAATGCTAATCCTCTTGCTGTTTTCACCACATCTGCATTTAGTTTCTCCACTGACGTCTTAAACCCTCAAAGTTATCCATGAGAACTGGAATCAACTTCTTTCATACTCCTGTTAATGTTTCTATTTCGACCTCCTCCCATGCCTCATGAATGTCCTTAATGGCATCTAGCATAATGAATCCTTTTCAGAAGGTTCTCAATTTACTTTGCCCAGATCCATCAGAGGAGTCACTATCTAGGGCAGCTATAGCCTTACAAATTGTATTTCTTAAATAACAAGACTTGAAAATCGAAATGACTCCTTGATCCGTGGGCTGTAGAGTAGATGCTGTGTTAGCAGGCATGAAAACAGCATTCATCTCCTTGTCCATCTGCATCAGAGCTCTTGAGCGACCAGGTGCATTTTCAATGAGTAGTAATATTTTGAAAAGGATCTTTTTTTTCTGAACAGTAGGTCTCAACAAGTTAGGCTTGAAACAGTCAATGCACCATGCTGTAAACAGATGTGCTGTCATCCCAGCTTTATTGTTCCATTTATAGACCATGGACAGAGTAGATTTAGCACAGTTCTTAAGGGCCCTAGGATTTTTGGAATGGTAAATGAACACTGGCTTCAATTTAAAGTCCCTTAACTAGCCCCTAACAAGAGAGTCGGCCTGTCCTTTGAAGCTTTGAATCCAGGCATTGACTTCTCCTCTCTAGCTATGAAGGTCCTAGATGGCATCTTCTTCCAGTAGAAGGCTGTTCCGTCTACATTGAAAATCTGTTGTTTAGTGTATCCACTGTCATCAAAGATGTTAACTAGATCTTCTGGATAACTTGCTGTAGTTTCTACACCAGCACTTGCTGCTTCACCTTGCACTTGTATGTTATGCACATGTTTTCTTTCCTTAAACCTCATGAACCAACCTCTACTAGCTTCCAACTTTTCTTCTGCAGCTTTCTCATCTCTCTCAGCCTTCACAGAATTGAAAAGAGTTAGGGCCCTTGCTCTGGAGGAGGCTTTGGTTTAAAGGACTGTTGTGGCTAGTTTGATTTTTCTATCTAGACCACTAAAACTTTCTCCTTATCAGCAATAATGCTATTTTGCTTTCTTATCATTCAAATGTTCATTGGAGTAGCACTTTTAATTTCCTTTAAGAACTTTTTCTTTGGGCCAGGTGCGGTAGCTCACACCTGTGGCTTATGCTTGTAATCCTAGCACTCTGGGAGGCCGAAGCTTGCTTGAGCTTAGGCGTTTGAGACCAGCCTGAGGAAGAGTGAGGCCCCGTCTCTACCAAAAAGAAAGAAAAATCCAGCCAGGCGTTGTGGCACGTGCCTATAGTCCCAGCTACCCGGGAGGCTGAGGCAGAAGGATCGCGTAGAGCCCAGAAGTTGGAGGTTGCATTGAGCTACAGTGACTCCATTGCACTCTACCCAGGGCAACAGAGTGAGACTCTGTCTCAACAAAAGCAAACAAG
>NW_012152463.1:581379-583588 GCF_000956105.1 Propithecus coquereli
GATTAGACTTTAGCTTAAGGGAATGTAGTGGTTGATTTGATCTATCCAGATCACTAAAACTTTCTCTGTATCAGCAATGAGGCTGTTTTTTTTTTTCTTATCATTCCTGTGTTCACTGGAGTAGCACTTTTAATTTCCTTCAAGAACTTTTCTTTTGTATTCACAACTTGGCTAACTGTTTGGCACAAGAGACCTATTAATAGCTTACAGCCCAGCTCAGCTTTCCACATGTCTTCCTCACTAAACTTAATCATCTCTAGCTTTTGAGAGACATGTGACTCTTCCTCTCACTTGAACACTTAGAGGCTATTGAAAGATTATTAATTGGCGTATATTGTTGTGTCTCAGGGAATAGAAAGGCCAAAGGAGGGGGAGAGAGATGGGGAATGGTCAGTTGGTAGAGTAGTCAGAACACATGCGACATTTATCAGTTAAGTTTGCTGTCTATATGGGTATGGTTTGTGATGCCCCTAAACAATTACATTGGTGACATCAAAGATCTCTGATCATGGATCATCATAACATATAATAATAATGAAAAAGTTTGAGATATTGTAAGAATCACTAAAATGTGGCATAGATACACGGAGTGAGCTCACAATGTTGGAAAAATGGTTCTGATAGACTTGTTCGCTGCAGGGTTGCCACAGACCTTCAGTTTATGAAAACATAGTATCTGTGAAATGCAATAAAACAGAGTATGTCTGTATCTCTTCCCCTGTGTCTGATGAGACGTTGCTGTTTATATTATTGTTGTTCCCCTGAGGTGATTGTTTGGGGTTGTTGCTTTCAAGATTTTGATTTTGTCTTCGTCTTTCAGTGGTTTTATTACGTATCTCTGCTCATTTTTTGGGGGGGGGGATCTTTTTTCTCTCTTTTCTTCGGATCAGTCAATTTTTATTCATCTGTTTTAAATTCTGTGATTTTTCTGTCACCTCATAGCTGCTATTGAGCCCATTTAGGGAATTTTTCATTTTAGTTATGGTACTTTTCAACTCTATCATGTTCATTTGGTTAATTTTTATAGTTTCTGTTTGTTTATTAATACTTTCATCTTACTTTCTTTTAATCTTTAAACATAGTTTCCATTAATTTTTTTGAGGCCTTATATTTCTTTTTTTTATTTCAGAGTATTATGAGAGTGTAAATTTTTTTATTATTATTTCAGAATATTACTGAGCATACAAATGCTTTGGTTACATATATTGCTTTTGCACTGCCCAAGTCAGAGCTACGAACATGTCCAACCCCCAGACATCATGCACCGTACCCAGTAGGTGTGAATTTACCATTCCCTCCTCCCCCTTCCCACCTGCCCAATGCCCTATGAATATTACTTCCATATGTGCACATAAGTGTTCATCAATTAGTGCCAATTTAATGGTGAATACATGTGGTGTTTGTTTTTCCATTCTTGTGATGCTTCATTTAGAAAAATGGGCTCCAGTTCCATCCAGGTTAATATAAGAGGTATTAATTCACCATTTTTTTATGGCTGAGTAGTACTCCAAGGTATACATATACCACATTTTATTAATCCACTCAAGTATTGATGGGCACTTAGGTTGTTCCTATATCTTTGCAATTGTGAATTGTGCTGCAATGAACATATGAGTACAGGTGTCTTTTTTATAGAATGTCTTTCTTTCCTTTGCGTAAATACCCAGTAGTGGAATTGCTAGATCAAATGGTAGTTCTACTTTTAGTTCTTTGAGGTATCTCCATATTAATTTCCATAGAGGTTATGCTAGTTTGCAGTCCCACCAGCAGTGTAAGAGAGGTTCCCGTCTCTCCACATCCACATCAACATTTGTTGTTTTGGGACTTTTTTATAAAAGCCATTCTCACTGGAGTTAAATAATATCTCATTGTGGTTTTGATTTGTATTTCCCTGATGATTTAGATATTGAGCATTTTTTCATATGTTTGTTGGCCATTAGTCTGTCTTCTTTTGAAAAGTTTCTGTTTATGTCCTTTGCCCACTTTTTAATAGTGTTGTTTGATTTTTTCTTGTTGATTTTTCTGAGTTCTATATAGATTCTAGTTATCAGCCCGTTTTTGCATATGTAGCATGAGAATATTTTCTCCCATTCTGTAGGTTGTCTGTTCACTCTAGCGATAGTTTCTTTGGCTGTGCAGAAGCTTTTTAATTTGATCAGTTCCCATTTATTTATTTTTGTTGTTGCTGTGATTGCCTTTGGGGTCTTCT